>NW_008794446.1:3690441-3705441 GCF_000699145.1 Aptenodytes forsteri | reverse complement strand
TTCCCCCAGTTTATGTACTGAGCATGACATCATATGGTATGGAATATCCCTTTGGCCAGTTTGGGTCAGCTGTCCTGGCTGTGCCCCCCTCCCATCTTCTTGTGCACCTCCAGCCTTCTCAGTTGGTAGAGCATGGGAAGATGAAGAGCCCTTGACTAGTGTAAGCACTACTTAGCAACAACTAAAACATCGGTGTGTTATCAACATTGTTCTCCTCCTAAATCCAAAACACAGCACTGTACCAGCTACTAGGAAGAAAATTAAGTCTATCCCAGCCAAAACCAGGAAACAAGGGGAGCACAGCACTGCACCAACATTGCTGCATCCACACCTTTCTAATCTGGGCCACCCATGGTGCTGGGGACCTCAGCCTCAATGCAAATCAGCCATTAGGGTTAGGGTTATGGATCAGAGAGTGACAAAGCCTAGAGCTCCAGGGACACTGGGGCTGGAAAAACACTGGCAAGGGAAGCACACACTGCACCAATATTTCTTCTTCCACAGCTTTCTAATCTGGGATACCCATGGTGCTGCAGACATCAGGCTCAGCCCCAAGCTGCTATTAGGGTTAGGTTTAGGGTTCAGAGAGCCACAAAGACTACACCTCCAGGGACCCTGCAGCTTGAAAAGGCATCCCAAGGGGAGCACAGCACTGCACAAACACTGTTCCCTCAAAAACATTCTAATATTGGCCACCCATGCTGCTGGGGACTTCAGTCTCAGCTGCAAGCTGCCATTAAGGTTAGGGTTCAGAGAGCCACAAAGCCTAGAGCTCCAGGGACATTGGGGCTGGAAAAGGCAAGCCAAGGGGACCACGGCACTGAACAAACACTATTCTCTCCACAGCTTTCCAATCTGTTTCACCCATAGTGCTAGGGACCTCAGCCTCAGCCCCAAGCTGCATTAAGGTTAAGGTACAGAGAGCCACAAAGCCTACAGTTGCAGGGATACTGGGACTGGAAAAGGCATGCCAAGGGGAGCACAGCAGTGCCCCAACGTTTATGCCTCCACACCTTCCTAATCTGAGCCACCCATGGTGCTGGGGACCTCAGCCTCAGCCCTAAGCAGCCGTTAGTCTTAGATAGGGCTTAGGGTTGAGAGAGCCACAAAGCCTAGAGCTCCAGGGACACTGGGGCTGGAAAAGGCATGCCAAGGGGAGCATGGCACTGCACCATGGCTCTCTGCACCCTAACCCTAACCCTGACTCTAACTCTAATGCTAATGGCCGATTGGGGCTGAGGCTCAGTTCCAGAGCACCATGGATGTCCCAGATGAGAAAGGTGTGGAGGCAGAAATGCCTGTGCAGTGCTGTGCTCCCCTTGGCATGCCTTTTCCAGCCCCAGTGTTACTGGCGCTGGAGGTTTTGTGGCTCTCTGAACCTTCACCCTAACCCTCCCCCTAATGGTAGCATGGGGAGAGGCCGAGGTCTCCAGCAACAGGGGTGGCCCAGTTGAGAAAGGTATGGAGGAGCAATGTTGGTGGAGTGCCATGCTCCCCGTGGCATGCCTTTTTCAGCCCCAGTGTCCCTGGAGCTCTAGGCTTTGTGGGTCCCTGCAACCATAACCCGAATGCTAATGCTAAAGGCAGCTTGGGGCTGAGGCTGAGGTCCCCAGTGCCATGGGTGGCCATGATTAGAATGGTGTGGACAGAGCAATGTTGGTGCAGCACCGTGCTCCTCTTGGCATGCCTTTTCCAGTGCCAGTGTCCCTGGAGCTGTAGGCTTTGTGGCTCTCTCAACCCTAACCCTAAGGCTAATGGCTGCTTGGGGCTGAGGCTGAGGTCCCCAGCACCACGGATGGCCCAGATATAGAAAGGTGTGGAGGTAACAATGTTGGTGCAGTGTCGTGCTCTCCTTGGCATGCCTTTTCCAGCCCCAATGTCCATGGAGCTCTAGGCATTGTTCATCTCTGAACCCTAACCCTAACCTTAAACCTAACTGTAATATAGTGGAAAATTGGGGCTGAGGCTTGTGTCCCCAGCACCATGGGTGGCTCAGATTAGACAGGTGTGGAGGGATCAATGTTGGTGCAGTGGCATGCTCCCCTTGGCATGGTTTTTCTAGCCTCAGTGTCCCTGGACCTCTAGGCTTTGTGGCTCTCTGAAACCTAATCCTAACCCTAACCCTAACCCTAACTCTAACCTTAACCATAATGGTGGATTTGCGTTAAGGCTGATGTCCCCAGCCCTATGGGTGGCCCAGATTAGAAAGGTGTGGAGGGAGCAACCTTGGTGCAGTTCCGTGCTCTCTTTGTCATGATTTTTCCAGCCCCAGTGTCCCTGGAGCTGTAGGCTTTGTGGTTCTCTGAACCGTAACCATAACCTTAAACCTAACCATACCATAAAGGCAGCTTGGGGCTGAGACTGAGGTCCCCAGCACCATGGGTGGCCCTGATTAGAAAGGTGTGGAGGCAGCAATGTTGGTGCTGTGTGTGCTCCCCTTGGCGTGCCTTTTCCAGACCCAGTGTCCCTGGAGCTGTAGGCTTTGTTGCTCTCTGATGATTATGCCAGAAATATCTTTTCCTTCAATGCTTGTGACAGGAAAATATACCTTCCTCACAAAAGTATACCTTAGATAATTGGGTAAGGCTCTTTCAAATGCTCTCATTTAACGATTTCTTTTCCTGCTTTTATTTGAGAAAAAAGTGTCACTTAATGGATTGGTAGAAGATGATATACTATTATTTCTCTTTGTAGGGCCTGGATATAACATGTGTCACCACCTGTAGCAGTGAAACAAGATTACACAGGAAAAAGTTTAAAAAAGAATTGAAATAGCTATAAAGATATAGGAAATAACTCCACATTTCAGTAACAGTGCTGTGAGAGCTAGAAATTACTGCAGTATTTGTATAGGAAGGACACATTCTTTATCAACCCAACCTATATGATTAAAAAAGATAAAACTGCTGTTGGGCACTTCACTGGCACGAAGTTATTGTGTTAACTTACACAGGGCTTATTCAGCACACGTTTCCTTTCAGAGACTTGCACACAAAGATTTTGGTGCCTACCTTTGCCCAGTCAGAAGTGCTTGCAGAAAGGGTTTCGGGACAAGATCCAAGACCTCAGTCGGTGTCTCCTTTGCCCTGTGCAACCAGAGCATGGCTATGCCTGTCACACCTGTGAGTGGGAGAGTCATGGCATTGCTGCACATCTTTCCCATTGCCTTGCTTGTCCTCTAGACTTTGTACTGTCCCCTGATCCCAAAACAGCTCTACTGCTTCCTGTGTGTCTCCCTGGGTTTGTGCATGCCTTGTTTCAGAGACATCAGGAAAAGGAATAGTCCTACTTGCTTTTTTCCCCCATTCCCCTTTATACCACTCCTCTACATTGTGCACTGTGTGTGCTCCAAAAGCATTTTTTCCTTAATTTCTTTCCTAGAAGGACCCAATTTACTTTTATTTAAGGGACCAGATCTACTTAGGTACCCACAATTAGCTCCCTGCCTCATTGGATTGCAACACATGTCCCAGGCTGAGGCAGCCGGCAGGTCCTAATTGCTCCTTCAGTGCTCCCTTCTTCGCTGAAGCTCTCAAATGAAATTCCAGAATTGAGGCACCTTCTTGTTTAGGTTTTTAGTTTGGGGGGTTTTTTAGGTCTCCTAAAATGCACTAGCAAAGTCGAAACAGAGTTGAGGCACCGTGAAAGTAGTTGAGCAAATGAGTACCCAGAGCTTTGGGAAACGTCATTTGTCCTGGAGATCTTTGGTTGAGTCATATGAATTTCTCCCATCATGCTTTCAAAATACTGGCTGACTCAATGCTTAGGAAATCCTATTAGTATCTAAATAATCAGCACCAATCACTGAATGATGTTAGTTATTTGTACGTATAACATATCACATCTGAGGGTACAAAATTATTTTAATCCTGAAATAAAGCTTTCAGCTATTGGTGCTTTGAACAGGCTCCATCTGATTGTTCACTGAGCCCACAACACCTGACACCAAGAAATGCAGAGGAATTCTGCCACCAGGGAAACATTACAGGAACATCAGGGAGGAGTTCGGGAGATAAACAGTGTAGTGGACCAAAGCAGAGGAATTGGAAAGGATTATTCTCAAGTAATGCTAGCCTTATAGATGTCTACATCTGAGCAAGTCGTACAGCTAATGATTCATTTGACATATTTCATGTGACCTTAGGATGAGAAGAGTCCCGTCTTGTAAGTGCCTGTTTCTCTGCATCGACTACAAATGCAGATTGGAGTGACAGGCTCTGATGTAGACACACATGTGGTGCCTCCTTCGCTGCCGATCTGTGTTTCTCCGTGAACCTGCCCCATGGAGCAGGCGGACCTGCCTCGCTGCCGGGCCACAGAGCCTCCCCAGGGACCGTCGTGTGCCTTTACTTCTGGAGGCCCCTTGTTAAATCCACAGTGTCAATTTATTTAGCAGCAGCTGCAACTGGTCAGTGCTTCTTCAGCCTGTACCAAAGTCTGACCTCCCCAAGGTGAGGCAGCACAGCTTGGTGCAGGCCTGGAGCGTGCATTTATTCCTTGTGCCCTGCCTCTTGTGGGTCTTTTTTCTCCCTTAGCCAGGCCACCTACACTCCCACACAGGCTGGCGTTAAAGTATGGCTATGCTTTGAGCTACTTAATAAATTCACTATCATGGTGGAGAAAAACTTGATTCTCTTGTTTCCCAGTGCAACGCGCTCTGCCACGGTGACACCTGGGCCAGAGGGATGTTGTTGACACCTTCCAGCACAGCAGAGAGCCTCTGCCTCACCGACAGGGAGCTGGAAGGTATTTCTGCCTTTCCTGACCCCTGTGTTAGCTCCCCATGCGGTTCAGACGGGCCTGATCTGTTGGATCCCTTGGATGCAATGGACAAGGTGCAGGAGAGACGGATGGTTTGTCAAGGGCCAGGGCTGGTCCTGCCACAGGCCAGGGAGAGGAACGCCTTGCTGCTGGCGGGTGACCTGAAACGCAGGTGCGAACCAGCTGCACTTCCCTCACCTCAGGCTAAGCAAAAACACAAACATGCATTTATTTCGAATATTCAAAACAGACAACACAGTCACAAATGTTTATAAAAGATGTAGGCAGAAAAAATAAAAGCAAAAATATGCTTAATCTGCCTATACTAAGGTAACATGAGAAAGTTCTCTCATTCCATTATTCAGCAGATTTGCTGTTTACCTCCTGATGAGATGAGTCAGTTTCTGCCTTTGTCCATGCCTCTTTTTTGAATGGATAGCTCAGTTTTTATAGCCAACGGGCCCTTTGAAACCTCCTAAAGGGTAAAAACTGGCTTCATCTTTCACCCCTAAATGCTTATTTTTGTGTCTGAAGGAGGAGACAGTCTGCTCACCCTCATGAGCAGAATAAAGGCTGCTTCCCAACCACAGAAATGTTATAGCAACCCCAGTCAGCTATTGTGTTTTACTAGTAATTAATTTACTAGTAATAAATCAGTTACAGTATATTAGTAACTAATATATAATATAAGTAATATATAATATACCTAATATACTATATTAGGTATCAGTATATTAGTAGTTATATTAATAATTTACTCATATTTTAAGGAGTACTACATGAGGAGTCACCTGCTGTTCTTAACTGGTGAGTAAAGGACTGTGGCTAAATGGGGTCTGAACCTCTTGCCCCCTCCTTTTGGCAGCTTGTTGGTGTGACTCAGTGAGGAATACATCTTTCATTGAACGCTGCGTTCTCCATCATTTTGTACTTAGAAACCTGCATGCTTGTAGCAAGCTGGCTGTATATAATTCATTACTAATCTTTTGACTGAGCCCAGACAAGACAGCAATCAATCACAGTGAGGCAGCAATGGGTTTGGGGTGGCTGGTCCTGAATCTCTACAGCTAAAGATGAGGCACATACTGGGCATGGATCTGAGAAAGGAAGATGAGAATGGGGACATGAATCTCCATATTCTGAGCTTTGTAGGTGCTCATGGATTTAGAAGAAAGAAGAATTGGTTTCATTGGTTATTTGTTTACTTTTGAGCAGAATGCTTCAACTACTTAGTTATTTTTCTTCCCTTTGTAACAAAGCTGTAATTTGTTGACATGCTCATTTAATTATGAGATGGAAGTGGGTGCTCTGACCTGTCACACACCAGGACATCACAAGACAGGGATTTCAGGTCTATTTTTGTTAAAGAACATTAGTGAGGGAAAACAATCCTTTGCTCAGAGTGGATTGAGGACCAAAATAGCTTTTGTTCACTGCTTCAGATTAGGCATGTAGATCAATTCACACCTTACAGAAGGTAGAAAAAAAGGGGCACAAAAGTAAAAGACCTGCCAGGTTGTGCAACTCTGAACAGACTTAAATGCTTCCAAGTCTGTGTTCTGTATCTATTGGATCATGCTTCCAAAAAGTCAGGGGAACAATTGTTGTCTAATTAATCCACCAGCTGATCAAAAGGGTAATCAAAACCAAAGTAAGGAGGGGAACAGAGAGAAAAGTTCCACTTGTTTTCAATGCAACATTATGCAAGCAAACAAACAAACATTTAAACTAAAAGTCATCAAAGTAGCATGATTAATGCCAAGCTGAAGTGGATGGTAACCTACTGTCAGGAAGGATTTCAAAGATAGATGTGGATATTGGCAGTCTATCATCCTGGAGATAAAAAAGCAGAGTCATTAATAGTCAAGAACTTGCTTTTGAAACTCTGGATCATTCACATCCTATATACAGTTTTCCCATAGAAAACCAACTGAGGCTGCTGGAGAAGGATTGATTTACACAGCAGGTTAGATAGATGATGAAGTGGGCAAATGAATGGTGAGGATAACAAGACTTTCTTAAATTTTAAGTTCTTCTAAATGAACACGAGAAACATGCTGCTTAAGTTAGCAGAAAAAACAAAGCGAAGAATGGGAAGAAACCTCAAGTAGGAATGACTCAGCCTATAAACCTGAGGGCTCAGAGGAAAAGCAGAGACAAGGGAAACAAACATAAACTTAAATATAAGGAAGAAGAGATTTAAACTGGATGAGAGGGAAAAAAATCCAACTCAAAAGGTTATTGGGTTAAAGATCAGTCTGCCAAGGGAAATAGTTCAAGATACAATTATCAAAGAATTTAACACTAGAACCAAAGAGCATTGAGAGACTTATGACATTTCTATATGGAGTGGATTCACCCTCATAAAGCCCGTGGCCCAGACTAGACAGAGCTGTGATTCTTTCCAGCCAAATTTCTCCTATAAAAGCCAGAGAGGAATTCCTGTTACTCATTTCCAGTAAATTAAACCACATCAGACTTAATCTTTTTTATTTAAATGCTGCAATGTGTCTGTCCTCGGAGTGTTTGTGCTGTGCCCCGGGTTTACAAGGTTATCGCAGGTTACAGCGTTGTCATCTGACACATGCACATCGTTAATGGTCAGGGCTGAAGCACTATTTCTGTAAACAGCAGTGGGCTGGGGCAAAAGAGCTTTCTGGTCTAAGTGCCAAAGAAGAATGCCAGCTTCTGCTGCATGGGGACAAGCAGCAGAGTCAGCATTTCACAGTGCGTCACCTGGTTTCCTTCCTCAGATTGATGAGCATTAGCCAAGGAACTGTTCACATAGGCTTGCAAGGCAGTGCCACTTGCGTAGTCAGCTTGTGTGGCTTTTTTTTAAAGAATAATGTTAAAGATGTGTAAAATATTCAGGGGTTGTGTTTTGTGGTTCCCCCCCCCCATGATCTTCTTTTCTTGGTAAGGGCTGAATAATAGCTTCTAAGGAAAGCTAGCTGGAAAATCAATGTTTCTTCTGAGACGAAAATTAGAATTATGAAATAAGGGAATGTTTTTTTCCTAAAATATTCACAGGACTCATCTATTGAAGAGGTCTGTTTCCATAAGAGCTACATTCATGGTCACAAAATTTCAGAATAGCCCATTCTATGTTGGAAAGATCAAAATGATACAATTCGACCCAGGACAGGAAGCTTAGGAGCAGCCATTTTCACCTCTAATTTTGTTGAAGATTATCTTAAGTTTTACTGAATCTTTAGGTTATGAAATAACTGTAAGAACATTTTGATTCTGATAAGTTAGCCCCTATGGTAGCGTTATGTATAGGTTGCTGTGTTACTTATTATTTGAGGCTGTGTTGCCTGAAGCCCCTATTCCCTATTCTCTGGACTCTCTAGACCATAAACAGAGCCCCTAGGTTCTATTGTATATGGGATGAGTTATTTGACAACCTGGCAAGATAGATATCTAGCTGGCCAACTTGGCAACAAAACCTACTTTTAAGGTGTCCTGAAGTGAACTGCCTTCATTATAATACTAAAAAACACACCCACAGGTCAAGAAGACCCTTGCCCAGGAGAAGACCCTTCCCCCGCGCAAGCGTAGTAACAGAAGAGAATGACATAACCGATATTATAATTATATGTAAATCACTAACCAATCATTGTCATTGGGAGTGTACAACCTTATAATATTTGTGTATAAATGTCACGGTGATCTAGCCGTAGGTGTGCTTGATTTGTGGAATTCCACCTTGCACGCGGCTGTAATAAAGAATGCCTGCTTTCTAAAACTCCAAATTGAGTCTTAGAGAGTTCATCATCTGCCGATTTACGGTAACAATTTCAGTGCATCAAGACAAAAAAAAGGGAAGGCAAAAGGGTACTTCTCTCTCTTGCAGAAAAAGAAGAAGGATAATAGCATCCTTTTAAAATAAGGGGTGAAGCAGAGGTAGGAGGAAGAGGGGAAGAAGATGAGGAGCTGTTGCTTCCTCTCAGGGCTTTCCTGCCATTCAGCTATATTGCAGGGCAGTGAGATTAAGTCCTCCAGCCGCAAGTGGGAAAAGGTGACACCAAATCTACAAGAGCTGCCTCCTGAAGGTCCATCGTACTGCCCGCTGCTCAAAGCAGCATCAAGCCAGTTCTCCACCCGTCCCTTCAGCCACTGCAGCCCAGCACCCCTTGCAGAAAGGCAGCCAGATACAACCACCAAGCTGCCCCTTCAGGCAGGAGCACTGCCGGCTCCCATCCACCTCCCTCTGGCACAAGGGCCGACAGCTAATTTAGGCTTCTCTCACCTACTGAGCTGCTGATTTTCACAATACTTGTACGTCCTTAATTATTTTTGAGAATTCTGCCTCTTTTCTCCAAATTGGTTGAAATCAGCCAGCAGACTCAGAAGTCGTGAAGGGAGGAGTGGGCGAGGAGCGCGCGGATGACAGTGGGACACGCAGAGAGGAAAAGAGGTAAAATTTTAACTAATGGTATTCTGGCACCCAAACCAATGAATTTTTCTCTGCAGACACAGGCAAGCAGTGGTACATTGACAGCTCTGTAGGCACAGGAGCCTCATCTCAGTGTAATTTAAGACACACATGAAAGGCAGCACACGTGACACTGAATGAAAGTCCTATGGGAGATTTTTCCTCCACAATTGGACTTCAAGTACATAGTAAAATAAGAGTTTGACACTTGATTTCTGGCTATCCCATGCAATTTTCTGACTAGCCCACATTTCCATTACCTCATTTACAGTGTAACCGTAATCACTGGAGGGGTAAGCACACAGCCCTGGTGTCCCAGGAAAACAGCTGGGTGAGGGAGTGTGGCACAGCAGGCAGCTTGGAGCTCGCTGCCTTTTGTGCGTTCACATTGAAATGTGTGACCAGTCTGCCTCCAAATTCTCATGATTTTGTTTCACTTTTTCTCCGTATTACTCATCTCTGTTACCTTTTTCCTCGTTAGGTCTCCTGGTACTGTAATACTTTCTGGAAAAATGCTTTGAATTTATCCTTTTCACATAGTAGCCTGTGTGCATCGCCCCTCTGCCCCTTGGGCTTTGCCCAGCCCAGAGGCTGGCTGTAGCTGAAAGTATTTGGGCTGAACAGGCCTTGAAAGCTTTGCCTTTGTCCAATTTCCATTTTTATGTCAGAAATGGGACAGCAAAGAAATACTCTCTGGCTCCCCTCCCTGAACTGGACAGCGGCACACAGTCACTGGGATGGCAGAGAGGGGGCAGGGCACAAGGGCTTGAAAATGAGCAAACTTTTTAAGAGGGCCAATGTCTCCCTGAATGTCACTGTCTTGAGTCAACATAGCATTGAGCTGGTCCCACCAAAACTTACTCTTTTCAGGGAATGGCCCCAGAAGGAGCCCTCGAACCACCCAGACAGGCTATATTCAAACACAAGCTTGGCCAGCCAACTTGTTTTAAGCTCAGTGATTATACTGGACAGAATAGAAATAAAAAGGATTTATTAATGCACCTCCCCCTGCCCATTGTGTCCTTGCAGACAAATCCTTTCTCTCAACCTCAGCTTCAGCCAACTCCATGGCTTTTTGGTTGTAGCAAACTCTGCCCAGCCCATTTTGTTCCTCCAGATGCTCTTTCCATCACCCTTGAGCTTGGGCCGTGTCTGTTCCTCGCTGTTTTCAGCAGTTTCCTCATTTCTGTGGGCTCCAAGGCTTGGCGGAGCAGCATGAACTGCTCCCAGAGGAGCTGGCTGCTGCCCCTCCACACAGACCACCGCCTCTTTAAAGAACACATCATGCAAGCTAAAAATTAACAAATAAACCAGATCTTGGCCATCACATATGCCTTGGCTGTTCAAATTGACAGCTCATTTTCCCGTTGTTTCTTTGAAGGGCTCTAGTACCTCCGTGCTCTGCTGCAAGAACATAAAATTGGCCACTAAGCTGATGCTGGGGTCAGAGCGAGGCCACGTGCTACTCCTGCGATTTGGGAAAGTTGAAAAGTTTCTGGACACCGCTAGTTGCACAGGCTCACCGGAGGCTGTTAGACCTTTACTTCTAAAAAATCTTCATCTGTTTGATGTGTGTCAGGGCTTCCTCTGTGCCAGCTGCGTTGAAGTCTCCCCTGAGCAGAGCGTAACCCCGTAGCGCAGACACAACATCAGAGCTACAGACAGGAGGTTAGAACAAAAGCAGCTGTCACCTCTTCATTTGGCCTAAAAGAAAAATCCATGGGTTTGGGAATCAAGTGGAAAACATGAAGTTTAGTCCTTCAAAGTGGGGAGCTGCGACAGACAGCTCCTGCCTCCATGCTGGCATGATCCGCGCGAGCCAGCTGCCCACTCCTCCCCTTGCAGCATTGCACCTCGTCATCACTACATCATTTGCACACTTGTGCAGCATGAAATGGTCTGCAGCCAGAGCAGCCGGCCGTCTCTCACCGGCTCCTGCACTGCTAAACCTTTTAAACCATGAGTCACTGAAATCCTGCAGTCTGGAAACTTTTGCTTGGTTCACGGTGTGTCAGGTTTTTGTGCTCTCCTTTTCAGCTCATCACTCTTCACTGGGTATGTTCTCTTGATTTGTGAACTGCTGGTCTCTAGGAATTTCAGTGCCACATGGTTATTTGTGGTTTGGCTTCCTCCATCTATCATTTCATATATATATATATACATATATATATATGTATACCAGTCTCCATCCCACTCCAGCTCCTAAAACTGACTGAATTCTCAGCCTCTCTCAGGGTTTTACCATCGGCCTCAGGGCAGAACAAGCCAGTTTCTGCCAGTCTGCATTCCCATACAGGCACACAGCCAGTCATTAAACCTTTCCAATGGCCTCAGAAAATTTCCACCTATGGCAATTATGGTACCATCAACCTCGAGTTGCAGGCAGGAACCTACAAGTCTCCCTTCCAAGTATAGCTGCTACAAGGGGTAAAGGTTGACATTTTAATGGCAACCACTGCATATTTTACACAAATTAGGCTACTGAGCACATTAATACATGCAGTCAGCGAATTAGCTAGCTAACTGATCCATTTGGGTGAAATGGGAAAGACTGCAGGGAAGAAGGACCAGTTTCTCCTGACATGCAAAGAGAAGAACATGACACTTTCTGATCCATTACAGACTCACAATTAGAAGAAAATATTATAATTAATTACCCATAGGTGTTTTCTTAGCAACAACAAAAACACCAAAGGGAAAAGTCCACAGTTCTCAAAAAATGAACGCAGAAACCACACGAAACCTTTCTGCTACACACTGGTGAAGGAAGGATGGTGTTCTTCACTGATGCCCAGAAAACTGGAACTACATTGGGGAAAAAAAAAAAAATCAGGATTTTCTCCTCCTCCAGCCAATGGAAGGGACCGCTTCTGCAGGACAGTGATTGCACATCTTTAGTGGCACTTCAACCCAGCATTTCAGTAAATGATCAAATTGCTGTGCCATAGCAGCAGGACTGTGGTCTACAATACCCTTCCTCCCTTTGTGTTGTGGCTCTCAGAGCAGGGGGAACAGCTTGCCGGGCTGCTGTGCTTCGCTTACAGCTCTGCGGCTGCAAAGTCTGCAGGTAGAGAGGGCCCATGGGGCTCTGCAGCCTTCGGTAATTAGGTGTGCATTAAGAAAATGGTTTTAAAGAATTTTTAACAAAAGAAATCTAGGCCAAAATGTCTTCCTTGGTTGCAGTTTAATTCAGCGTCGCCTGGTCAAAAATGAGATAATTCATATTCTTAAGGAAAAACTGGAACTGACAAATTCATTACTTAATCAGGCTAATCTAGTAAATTAAGAGGTAATTCTGAAGAGATAATGAAAACTCTCTAGTGGCATATTAATTATGACTTTCTTTTCAGCTATTAAGAAAGGGGGATTATGGATGGGGCCAAGAATAAAGAGAGATCTATTTTCAGGGTCAGTGGATTTATCTTTTCAGGGATCTAACAGCAAAGAATAAATTGATTTCTCTCTATGCAGGTGATTTGAGAAGCCTTGGACCAGAGATGTCTTTCTTTTTACTACATTGCATAATTAAACTTGTTATATGTCAAAGTTCAGTATCTACTCAAACAAATACATGCAAATCCATGGGTTTGATGAAAAATCTCAGTGCTAAAAGTTTAACTTCCTAATTGTAATGTCATTCATTAAATTTGCTACCTATGTATTTTGTTTCTCCTGCCCAGAGCTGGTATAAAAATATATTGATTTGGGGGATATCCTGGAACATTGTGGTACCATAGATTTGACTATGTGGCAATTGCACATAAAATAACAATACCAGGCTCCATTTCACATGAAGGGAAATAAATAGTGAATTACCAAGGTTTCTATTCAGGTGATTTCTCTGCCTGGAGTGCAATATGTCTGTACTTCAGAATGAGCAGCTGGACATAATCTAGATCCTATCTTCTTTATCTGCTTGTTGCCCAAAGAGGACAAACACGGTAAGATTTGGACAGTTCTTTGATGTAACGCTGTTAATCTTTCTTTTTTTCTTTTTTTTTTAATGTTTCCAAAGTCCCATTTCCCTGAACATAACAGAAACAAATAAGAGGAGGCAAGTTTGAGTTTTGAACAAATTTCCTTGCATGCTGTTATATCAGAGCAATGAACAGAACCAGGTGATTAATGCAGGTTAAAACTTTTTTATTCTCCTGGAGCAGTTTCCCTGATCTGTTTTACCACACAGATGTACAACATTTGCACTGCACGAGAGAAGGGGATTGTAGGAAGAAGGAAGAAATGAGTGGCCTGGAGGGGCTGGAAGTGTATGAAAGGGGGCAAAGAAGGGGGCTGTTTTATTTGAAGACAGTGAAGGTTCATGAAGGTTTATGGTGTTCATGAATCACTAGCTTTCATTTCAGGATGCCAAAAACTTTTGCTGCCAGTAAGGTGGAGGACACACTCTTTGGGAAGATGAAGTCCAAAAGGGAAAGTACCACATGCCTGTAACCCTTTTGTCAGTTTATAATCTCTGTAAACATAAAAAATCCATCTGCTAGAAAGACTGGTAACGCTGTTAATCTTTCTTTTTTTCTTTTTTTTTTAATGTTTCCAAAGTCCCATTTCCCTGAACATAACAGAAACAAATAAGAGGAGGCAAGTTTGAGTTTTGAACAAATTTCCTTGCATGCTGTTATATCAGAGCAATGAACAGAACCAGGTGATTAATGCAGGTTAAAACTTTTTTCTTCTCCTGGAGCAGTTTCCCTGATCTGTTTTACCACACAGATGTACAACATTTGAACTGCAGAGAAGGGGGCTGTTTTATTTGAAGACAGTGAAGGTTCATGAGTTTATGGTGTGTTCATGAATCACTAGCTTTCATTTCAGGATGCCAAAAACTTTTGCTGCCAGTAAGGTGGAGGACACACTCTTTGGGAAGATGAAGTCCAAAAGGGAAAGTACCACATGCCTGTAACCCTTTTGTCAGTTTATAATCTCTGTAAACATAAAAAATCCATCTGCTAGAAAGACTGAATACTAGTCTTTAGTTTTGCAGCTATCTCCTGCATCAAGAATGGTTCCATGAACCAGCTGTTAAATAGCAACTATTAACTTGTAAATGAGAGTCAGATAAAATACCTGCTTTTATCAACATAGATAAAATAGCACTTTTTCTGCCTTTCAGCAAAAATAATCAGAGCGCCCTGGTGGGATCTCATATTACTCAGACTCCTTATTTGTAGCTTTTACACTCCAGCACAGTTGCTGTTAATGTATGAAGTATGAAATTAAAACTAATCAATTGTCATAACAAATGAAAAAGTACACTATGCAGTGTATTATCCTCTGGTCTTTATTGTATTTCTTCATTCACCTGCTAATTCCCAAAATCCAGCCATTTACAATGAAACTTCCAGTCATTAGTGGGATTTAGCAGACTTCCACTGTAAAACAGTATTCACATTTCTCATGAGAGTTGATATGTAGAGTGTTGAAGGGCACCAGGTACAAAGGCTGTCAGTCCACAACTATATTTGATTTCCATACACTTATCCAAACTCACCTCCTGTGCTGGGAAATTAACACATGAAGTGAGAATTTTTTGAATTGTTGCTTCTTTTTTATATAATCATGCTCATCAAGACTCACTTTAGTGCAGAGGTTTATGTGGGAAAACTAGGATGTGGCTGCATGACTAATTTTTAAAGCCTGTGCACAGCTTCTCAGGAATGCAGCTGGATGTAACTCCTTAGTGGCTTGCTTGTGATGACTGAATTGAAATATATTGTAATGTTTCTCTGCTCCGGAAACATGAGCTCATTAGAAGTTCAGACTAGAGCTGAAGTGTTAAGTGATTT
>NW_008794446.1:3649795-3689909 GCF_000699145.1 Aptenodytes forsteri | reverse complement strand
TTCTGGGCTGCGAGCGCACATTGCTGGCTCATGTCCAGCTTTTCATCCACCAGTACCCCCAAGTCCTTCTCGGCAGGGCTGCTCTCAATCCCTTCATCCCCCAGCCTGTATTGATACTGGGGCTTGCCCCGACCCAGGTGCAGGACCTTGCATTTGGCCTTGTTAAACCTCATGGGGTTCACATGGGCCCACTTCTCAAGCTTGTCCAGGTCCCTCTGGATGGCATCCCGTCCCTCTGGTGTGTCGACCGCACCACTCAGCTTGGTGTCATCTGCAAACTTGCTGAGGGTGCACTCGATCCCACTGTCTAGGTCATTGATGAAGATATTAAACAGTATTGGTCCCAATATGGACCCCTGCAGGACGCCACTCGTCACCAATCTCCATCTGGACATTGAGCCTTTTCCTTTTATACTCTTTTATTACCATTTTAGAGCAAATATTTTACGTGAAATTAAGCAACAACTTAAAACTTAGCTTGTAAGTTAAGGTGATAATATCAGATCTCATTCCTGTTCATTTACCTTTATTAGCATAAATGGCAGGATTTGAAAAATGCCATTTGGCTTCCCTCTTGATTTTTGCAGCAATATGTATAATCTAGAAATTATTTAATTAGTACCTTGAAAATTAAAGATTCATCTATGCCATGCAAACCACATAGCAATTCCTAAGTTTCTTACTTTTCAAAAGAAATGAAATTTTTTCTAAATTGAAATAGTTTAGAAACTTGTTTAAAGGCCACCACTTCCTTAGATAGCTTTTTAGCATGCATGAGAAAAGTGCTATTTAATGTCACACTCAAATAATCCTTTAACAATTTTCTTTCAGGCAGAATATAAAAGGTTATTATTAATTCCTTAATAAAATAAAAAATAAGTTATAGCGGATATGTCTTTAACCTTGGACCAGTTTGAGTAATTTTTTCCCCTCAGATAAGACACCGAAGACCAGCACAAATGGCAAGTGATAAATTGGCCTCTGGGAATTACTCTAGAGTCTTCCTCCTCCCTTTTTTCACATCAACTGTCTCTGGAAATGCCTATCCTGAACTACTTCTGGTTTTAGCATCAGTCAGTCAATTTGATTCCTCCCACCCCTTAACTATCAATGGCAAAAGTTGTTAAGATCTGACGTTACCCACCTTAAATTTTAACTCCCTATTACACTGAAGTAATTTCACAAAGACTACACCTAGTTAAGATTCACGAACACCAAATTGTCAGAAGTTCATATCTTAAAGGCTTATTTGCCTTTTCCTATGTGCTTGGATTTGCTGAAGAGAAAAAAATCTATCACTCTCCTTTGCAAGATACAGCACCAGGAATTCCCTTGGACATACAGTCCATTGCGTTTACACCTTGCAAATAATCCTCTCTCAATTTACTTATTTCTCTCTTACCAATTCTCAAACTCTCACCACATTATGGACCCCAGCTTCAATAGCTGTGGGCATTCTGTTTGAAAAGAAAACAAATTTATAGGTGGTGTTATTCATATAAGACACTCCCAGTCTTATTAGCAGATGTTGAAGCATTCCAGGCACCTAATGGAGATGCATAGGTAAAAAAAGTAATTACCTCTGGACGGCAATGGTGATGGTGGTGGTGGTGGTAGCAGTAGTAGTAGTAGTAGTAGTAGCAGCAGCAGCAGCAGCAGTAACAGTCATAGTAGTAATGTCAGCTCTTCTTGGGAGTAAATCTAGACAAGTAAGCTAGGCTTCTTTTTCATCACCGCTTTTTTCTCCAGACACTTAAAATTAGATGTGTATGAATAACTCTCATCACTAGCTTTAAAATCTGTTAGGAACATAGAAATACAAGGTATCTTCTGGGTTTCTGAGTCCAATGTCTTCCTACAACAGGAAATGCATACTAGGACATATCAGAAACACCCCAAGAGAAAGTTTCTCATCAACAGATAAAGTTCCACCTGAAAATCAGTTGGAGTTTCTCGGCTCCGATGGTTCTATTGGAAAAAAAGTCCTCTAAAATCTGTTTGATCAGTTGGTCAGAAACCATCGTCCAAATGCCAGTCTAAATTTCTCATGGCTAATTTCTACCTATATAATTTTTTTCTAGCTCTGTCATTTAGCATAAACAGTTGTTTTCCCAACCTGATCTTTACTCATGGCTTACAAAATGTGCAGCACTGCTGGCGGTGCAGCTACAGACGTTCTGTAGGTGCTGGGTACCCAGGCAGGCGGATTTCAAGAAATGGCACAACTCTGTCCAGTGTCCCCTCCCCACCCACTTGGGTAGGCTGAACACTTTTGGAAATGACCGAGCTCTGTGGTTCATGACTCAAGTAAATCACTAAGAAGGATTAGGAAGACATCTCCGTTACAAGTGTGTCATTCCATGAACTCTTTATTTCATGGATGTTTTGTTCCTTCCTCTGGCCACAGCTGCAGAAAACTGCAGGTAATATGAAGCCTCAATATGGCAACTCAATTCTTACTGAAGCTGGTTGGCATGGGCTATCCAAGTATATATGCAGACAAGTATAAAATGCATAGACATCACTTTTTGAAAGCTGTCATTTCCCAAAAGGACCCATTAAAGTAGAAGCATGCTGCAGAATTGGTATTAAAAAAACCCCCTAATTTACAGTCATTTTTTAAACACCTAATTTCCCCACTAGCCTGTATGTAACACTACTTCAAACAGCTACACACGGTCTCATTTAGTGAATATATTAGGAAGAGGTCTGCATTATGTTTGCTAAAAGAACTAGGACTTCAGTTCCATCTGCCGCTGGGTGTGTTTGATTTTTTATATTAATTATGCCTGTTTGTAGCTGTAAATTTGCTCCAGATTAGTAGCTGGTTGGCTCCGCACACGGATTCATTACATGGAGTGGCTCCCTTGCACTTTTATAGTTTTCAAATGATTCCATACTTATGCTTTTTAAACTGCTTTTAATACCTCTCTTATTCAGTGTGAGCTTTCAACTCTGTCTTATTCAGACAGTATTTTTCCCCTTAAGAGAAAATATGTTCCTTTGATTCTTCTCTTCATGGACCCTTTTGGCTGATGTAACGTCACCTTTGTCCATGGTGCTACTCTAAAATGCAAGACAAAACTGCTTCTTCTCCCAGTCTTACAGGGAAATTCAGCATATTCGCATTTAGCATTTGCTACGTGGAATGACTTAAACTAATGGGTTTAGGAATTACACAAGCACTCAGCAGGGCATATATACATACCCGTTACTGCACAAACTTTAAATGCTTGTCACGTTGAAATAAAACTCTCCCACATGTGGAACATTTTTGCTCTTGATCAAGTTTTCTCTGAGTTTTCTCCCTGGTTTTCAAAATGCCCAAAAGTTCTGAGCTGTCACCTTTGTAGTTAAGACCTGCGAGATATGCCTGAAAATGTAACACATCTGCAATGAGCCGTATAAAACGGCCTTTGTTGAAGCTGCTCCCATTTGTGTGTGAATGTTTGTGTACACTTCGAAAATAAATGTCGAAGAGGTCAAGTTGATTTCCCTCATATTTTAGGAAAAGAATCACTCTGAGCTGAAAAATCGTATGCCAAGCTTCCGCCTGAAGCAAATTTTTACGATCAAATTAAAAACCATCGAGACTAAGAGTTTATAATGGAAATACTAACACAGCCTTAACCATGGCAGCACTAGCAGGCACTGCAGTAATATTAGGAAAGCTCTCCCTGCCCACAATCTAAACTAAATAAAAAAGATGCCATTTTCTAACATATACCCCAGGCTAGCAAATAACAATGATTTAATGTACTTGCCCTGTGGTAATATAGTAGCACTGCAAACCTCTGAGCCAATTTTCCTTTTCTTTTCTTTTTTTTTCTTTTTAAACATATATGCCCCATAGGGAAAGGATTGCAATTTAGCTCTTATTTGTGGATATATCGCTTTCATTTCAACAATTCTTGAAAGCCTTCCTGCTGTCACATGCACCCAACTGAATAAAGACCCACCAGGCTTTTTCAGGAGTTTATTCACAGGTTTGGCTTTGCTTATTGTAGTATGCACCACATTTAAATTAGATGAGGGCTACTGTAAAGCAATAACATTGTCAATGACTGGAATTTCACTTTCCCCTCTAACAGTCTGAAGCAAATTAATGTATTGGTTGTTCATTAACAAGTAAACAGTTTCTGCTACAATGTCAAGGAAAAAGAATGTGTTCATTAATATGAACAATCTTCATCTACAAAGATGATTTACACAATGCATGTCATGAGATAGCTTTCCCCTAACTAGTACACTACCAAACTGAAAAGCTGATTCTTAGGACTTTCTTGAAATTACAATATTGTTTGTTTAGCAATAAGAAAGACAGTCTCAGTCACCTATGCCACCATTGTAAGCTCTATAGTAAGTACTTAAAAAAAGAGAGATTTCTGGAATCACTTGTGGAATTAATAAAATTGATAACTACAGACTTACACTGCATCAATGATACATATTATTCCTGTGATAAGTTAAGCTAAAAATAAGATTAATTTGGTTATAGAAATTCCTTAAACAACAACACTTAAATTATTTCAAACTTGAAATTTTTCAAGAATTTTCTGAAAAAATCGGCAAACACTGGCTAAAAAAGCAAAGCAGTTTGGATACACCAATGTAATCAGCATGCCTAGTGCTTTTCTGTTAACCCTCTGAGTAGAACCATAGTATTCTGGATTTTTTGTACATTAATGCTATGAAAATTGTAACTTACAGAAATATTAATTTATATGTCATGACTTAATAAATCATGTTCTAAATATATTTGGGCTAGGCACCTTATCTAGTGAGTGATTCATCCATCCTAGAATTTTAATTATCCACTAGAGAAGCCAGTCTCTAGCAACTATAAGGGAAGTTTAGATGATTGCCCTAGATCAGATTCTTAACTCTTGGATGGATACATCTAGATGAGACGATGCCCAGCTCAGTACCGTTTAACTAATCCTGTGCTATCACCTATCAGTACTACATTTTCACATCAAAGTTTGCTTACTGCACGTAAGATCACTAGAATATTGCACTTAGGTTGGAGTCCACGTTATCCCCACTTACATTTAATTAAGAGGAATTAAGCTGGAAGTGACCCTGTTCTACTCTTCTGTTAATACTAAGATCAGACTGACAGGCATCTCCAGAGACCAAATATTAGATGACCCAAATCATGCTTTTGAAGTGCTTCTCTCCATCTCCTTGGTGATAGACGGTGCCTACTACGACTGCCATCCGTCTCAGCTAATTACGTAGGCTTGGTGGGAGGAAGTTGGCCTTGTAGATGTAATAAGCATTAAAAAAAAATTCTTGTCACATTTAGCACCAATACCATGCAATGATTCAAAAGGGAAATGAAGAAAGAAGTCAGGAGGACTGGTATGTATTACAGTAAAATGACCACAGTGTGCTATGTGCTCTCCCAGATTATCACATTAGAAATAGACTGTTATCTTTGATTTCTTTTTCTCACCGGCATTTCAAGTATTTTTAGGGCCACATATTCTGTCTTCACTTACCCCCAGGAATTCAGAGGTTAGACAAGAAAAGGGGCAGTTGCTGCCAAACAAGCCTGAACCATTATTATTTCCATGAAACCATACATATATATACATATATATGGTTATATTTAAAAATATATACGGATATATTTAAAACCATTATGGAAACCACTTTTAAAACATTTTAAATATTCAGATAACTTTCCTTGAAGCCTAAAAAGAAGCTATCAGCAATTTGAAACCCAATCTCTCACAGATCTAAAAATAACTTAAAATAAATATTTTTATAGTTATGTTCATAAAACATGAACCAAAGATCAGAAACATATAAGGCATTGGGGATGAGTTTGGATTTCAGGATCTAGGATTATTTTTACATACATTTTAAGTACTACAAGATGGTGTAAGATGAAGGAGCCAAACATCTTATTTTAATGATAACCCTGTATTCCAAAGCAAAGCAAAGGTGATAGGAAAATCCCAGATGGGTTTTTGAATAATATTTCTCATGCATAAGGTGAAGCATATTTTTATATTTATTTTTTCTCCTGACTTCCCTCTCTAATTAAGAAGAATGAACATCAGCCTTTCTTTAAGACCGCCAAATTTTCCCAATAGTCAAGGAGCATGTGGTATTAATGGACACTTTTTTATTACCAAATGTATGTCCTGCATTTACATGATTGAGTTGTATCTCTTCTAAAGGGAAGGCTGTGATACGATGTGGGAAGGGCAATGCTGGAAAAACATGTGCCAGATCCAGATCTACTGTAAATTGATGTAGGTAAGTGGCAAGGGGGGATTTACCTTGGTTGAGGGTTTGGTCCCATGGAAAAATAATCCCTGTCCTATCCAAATGTTATCAAGCTACAGCCTTTAACCACAATGGTGGTGGCTGTGCCCTATCTACCAAGGGTCTGCTCTCCGCAGTTCGATGGGCATGGTCAAGGATCTGCCACAGATGTAGCCCTTTCAGAAACCCTAAAATCTGAGAACTTTGTATGGCAGTTACTTTATCCTTTAATCCCTTGCCCCTGTGGAGTTCTCCAACAAGACATCTCTGTTTCACTTGGGTTACTCAGGTTCCAAAGAGAGTAACTGAGGCCGTGCACAGGCCTTCTGCCCATGGACATACATTCAGAGATCAGAGTCTCCTGATGGCTTAAGGTGAGACTAATTCTACTAAACTCACGATCTCAAGTTTGGTGTCTGATGTAAGCTTCCACCAGCAGTTCCTTCTACAGTCAATGGAGTGAGAGCAATAGGTGAATCAAAGCATGAGTCCTGCCTAAAATGCGTGCCCATGATAGGTGAGATGAATCAAACCTGGAAATGCTCATCTCTGTTACCAAGGAAGTCCGGAGATCTAGTTGCAACTAAATGTCTCACTTCTAGATTATTAACATTGGGTGAAATTAACTGCATTCTGTATGGAATACTTGTACCACTTGTGTGAAGACTCACAAGATGAAATTCCTGTATTTGAAATCTTCAGAGCTTTTAATCCATACATTTTCATGACTGGGACAATGAAAGATGCATTTTGAAGGATGGAGAAACAAAACAATTTCAATGTTTCTTGAAATACGGTTCAACGGATACTTCCAACTAGAAATGCAAAAGAGCATTACACTAGCTCCAACAAGCTGCAGGTACGCATCCGCTGCGACAACGGCCCATAGGGACAGTTCCATGAGCAAACACAACTCAGTGGAAATGGCACTGTGGGCAGCTCGCCCTATTCCTCAAAAAATTATTCATACTTCCCAGTAAGATCAGAAAAGTCAGCATATCTTTTTGGGCAGCATATTAATATTTCTAGCTGTATGATATGAAAGAAAAAGGGAGAAAGAAAGAGATTAAAAGGACAAGGAGAGAGAGGAAACCACATTTATGTGACTTTTTAAAAACACTGTGAGAAAATTTTAACTTTAGAGGAGAAAACTTCAATTTTAGATGAGCAATAAGAGAAAGTATAAATTTCATAACGTTGTTTTTTATTTTAGAATAGGATTTTGGAAGTTCCCTTTTTCATTCAAGTGAAATTCTAAGTGATTTTATAATTTTTCTTCCAAATTATCACATCTGAAGCAAAAGTCTACAAAGCGTAATATTTCTGTGGAAGCCAACTTTAGGATAATGGTTAAATAAAATGCTATAATGCTGTGTTGAGGTTTTAACAAACCAGAAATATGTATACTCCGTGTAAATGCCCATTTTATTAAACATTACAAATAACTGGTGAATCATTTTTAGTTTCTCCATTCTACGACAAAACTTTCACTAATTCAGTTTAGGCTTTACATATATATTAAATGACTTGTATTTTCCCCGATTTAGAAATACTCTAGCAATTTTAAGGGTAATTCTCATCAGTGTTAATCTTTAAAAGTGACTCTCCCGGAATAATCAGGTCATGCTGAGAGGATGCCTGTACGTTTCTGAATGTGAGGCAAAGGAACCAGGAACTTCTCAACTAGATCATTACATACCATTACATGACAGAACGTGTCCTCAAGCCATTTCCCAAGACTCTGCATTGTCATTAGCAGCAAACGATATGGAAGCAACCTTTTGTGGCCATCATCATGTCATCTTCTGTAAACTATGAGGCTGCCCTAAACTGAATTTCCTATTTAGCCTGCATAATATCCTCCGACAACAGTCACTCCCTGTGGAAGTATGATGCAGGTTTAGAACGAGCTGCTATAGAAGATACTGTTTGTTTAATTTTATTTTCATTTTTAAAGCCTATATTTGTAACCCCTAAGCAATAGTGCGTTTGATACTGTTTTGGCCAGAAACAGGCAAGGAACTTTAGGGTACTATAAAAGATATGTGCGTATAAAAGCAAAAAAGCCAGAATAAAGCCCTAATGTGGGTTGTCAAGATTTAAGTTGATCGTTTACTCAGAGGGTTAACATGTGCTAAAATTACATACTGCAGTTCCTAGCTTCACTGATGAAAACATTCACTGCTTCTATCTTCAAATAAAAAAGCAAAATAGCCTTAACCCTTTGAGGATCATATTAGCAGCAAGTTGCAATCTAAACAGAGAACAAGTATTTCAATCAATTAGGAAATTATGCTTACAAAGATTCTGCGAGCACCCTTTTGTGTTCCACCACCCCAGCGTTTACTGCTGGATAGATCAGCTGTAATCACTTCACACAGGTCTGAAGGATTTTCAGGGTCTCAAAGGGTTAAAGCCAAGACTTTTGAGTAAAAGTGTTTTATTAAAAGGGTGAGTTAGGTGAGCGAACAGTCTCGGATGAACTTGGTGAATAGTCTTCCGATTCGGAGTTGAGTTCAGGTGGAGCTTGCTGTGCCTTATAACGTCCCCTCACATCCTGGTTGCGTCTTCGTCGGAAAACCTGCCTCTCCTTATCAAGAGCGGTGGTCTGGCAGGGGCATAAAATAAGAATAAATGAAATTAGGCTGTGTGTGAAATGCAAAGCTAATGAAAACCATGAGTTTTTATGTGGCCTGCAAATACCAGGGATAATAAATGTTCTGACCAAATTAAACCTGTTCTGTCTCAGTCAGGTCTGAAAGGTTTAGCCCACAACATGCTTTAAAAAGTGCATTTCCCAAACCTTAAGAAGTAGTGTGACATCATCAAACAGATACAGTACCATATATATGGATGCCATATGTTCTAATTCTGGATGCTATTAATTTAATCCTTTAATAGGTTCAAATTTCAAGCCAAATACCAACTGACCTTCCCCCCACCCTTCTCAAAGTATAACTCTGTTTCTACGGGCAAGGCAGAGATGTACGCTTGTCTCTGATTTGACCTAATGAAGGCTGATACACACTCACCCATGTTCAAGTCAGTGCAATCGGCTAACAAAGATGGATTGTGATGAAGTTGTCAGACAAAAGAGAAAAACAAACACTGAAGGGAGCTAGCCCAGCTCTTTGACACCTCCTCATGCCGCTCAATGGATGTTCTTAGGGAGAACGCTGAAGAGCTCTGATGGGAAGACCTGTTTAGCCTGACCACCCTGTCTCCTCCTGTTAACCAATGTCTATTGAATTAAACACTTTGCTAATTTTATCTAGGTCTATCTAGAGTATCTAGAAATAGGGAAGAACATTTACTTGATGGGCTTTCTATTTTGATCAGTTTCTGACACTACTGAGAATGCAAGTCTTAATAAAATGGCTGTGACTTCTAACCACATCCTTCCTTCTGCTTTTTCGGGAACATTTACAAGGGGAAGCTGCAACCCAGGTAAGGGCAGCCCAACTCTGGCCAATGATTTCAAGCATGGGATCGGGTTTTACTGTTTTCTTGATTACAGGGTATTAGACTGCAGTCCCTGAAATTGCTGTAAAATTACAAGTTCAACAGGATGGCCTTGGTTCAGCAAGAGCACTTTGACACATAGTTAACTGCCTTCTGAAGCAGGGCTGCCTTCTTAAAACATGGCCTGTGATTTTTTTGGAAAAAGCAAAACAGGAAAAGGCAGGTGGCTAGTAAGATGACATACAAAATGCAAACCAATATCTCATCATGGCACTGGAGGCAAAGATGACTTTGAGAACTTAATAGGTTTAACTGCTAAGGCTTGTAAAATTTGTCCCTAGTATGAAAATCTCTATTTAAAAGAATGCAGCCAAAAGGTTATTCTGCTTCAAAGGATTTATTGTTTTCTCTTGAGATATACATGACTGATTTCTCTAGAAAATTTACCAGTTATAGCGTGAGCCTCATAGGAGAGGAGAGATGTATTTATAGCCAACAAATTTTTGAGAACAAAATGAAAACTAAATCCATCATACCGGTGCAGAATAGCACTATAGCAATCCCTGCTCTAAAATAATGCAATCAGCATCCAATAATGATGTAATAGAGACAGAAAGATGGACAAGAGTACAGAACTACTATAGCAAACGGATTTAGTTAGGCTAAATTGCTGAACTATTCTTTTTGTGTCTAGAACCTAGAGAGCACTACCTTAAAGGGGTAAAATAATTAACTTGGATAAGTTCATCCCTGTATTTTAAATAATAATTGCTACAAAATCCAACACTTCTCATCTGCTGAGAATTTCTTTGTTTACTGCTAATCTTTTGGTTAAGAGCTCTAATTAGTTATTTTCAACGCCTTTTACGTTTCTTAGCCTTGAACCAATTCAGGTTTTGATTATTTTTTAATGTGAAACAGAAGAATACCTAGATCTTTTACACACAGTGAATATACTGCATACAGTATGTAATTCTGTGTGAAAATTGAAAAGAATGACATATATTACCAGTCTATAAAATACAGATTTCTATTTAAAAGATTTTTTTATGCTTACAGGAAATAAGCATTTATTCAAAGTTTAAACCACATCACATCATCCTGTGGTAATAGATACTCTCCTCTGAGAAAGTTAAACATTTCTGGCCGAATAAATAAAAATACTTGTATTAAATTCAAAATTGATTTTTAAAATATGCTACATGAGAATGGCAAATGTATATGTAAAAACTGAAGGTACTTAAAATTAAGTAAGTTACACAAAAGAGAATACTGTTGAATAAAAGATTGTTTTTGAAATTTAGCCCAGGGTATTGCTTTTTTTGAAGGACAAAATTAGGAAATTGCCAAACTAGCTAGATAATTAAATATCAGGACATAATTTTAAAGATGTCTTTAAAAAATAAACCCTAAGATACTACTTTTCTACTATTTTTGGGGAAGCTTTGGGTGCTTTTGTTTAAATATATTTGTTTAAATATATATAAAGGCAATTCCTGCCTCGTTAATCAAAAATGGTAAGCAAAAAAACCTGATGATCCCACCTAATCCAGCACCCTATGCTGTAGTTTGTAGGACCAAATACTTCTGGCTTCCTAACCCTTCAGAAACTTCTTGAAATATTTCAAGATTATGTTTTTCTTTACATTTTTATCCCAAGTCTTCCTTGAATTTCATCTAATTGGTCTTTATAAAGGCATGCTTGTAGACTCAGGGGCATTATTGTGGTTACTCTCCTGTGCTGAGAGACATTCAGAGCCTTCCTCACCCAAAGAGCTTATCGAATAAAAATGTATAAAGTCACAGAGAGCTAAAGAAGGGAGTATTTACCTATTAAAAGCAAAAATACACAGGTCATATTCTAACGTTCAGTGTTTCACATGTCAGAACCACAAAATGGGTCAGTTCTGGCGACAGACGGAGCACTCACAAGCCCTACAGAACTCGCAAGACCGGGCTTACTCTGTCCAATGTTACGATGACGTTTTGCACTTCCAGTGTCTACTACACTGCCAGGCGGTGTGGCCACTCTGCATTCTGCACAAATGCTAGTTTTCATTTAATGAGGTCATGGTTATTTTTTACCTCTAAAGAATTTCAAAATACAATAGATTAATGCTTTGGAATGCAGGGGAGATGGTAAGATACATTTGAGTAATGACTGCATGTGTTTTGTAAGTGCAATTTTCACCTACTGTACCCTCTTGTGCACATGAGCATATTCCAAAAATCAGTTTTTTCATTATTACTACTGTTTTTGTAACAAAGGCCTCTTATACACATTGCCTTGGTTTAATAGATTTATTATTTCATCTACTATTCAGCTGGGTGGTTCGCCGGTGCATGAACCAGTCCATTATGGATTTCTAGGGCATTTCTACTTTAAGCTACTCTTTCAATAAATAATAAGTGGATCTGAAGTGCACTTATGCTTCACAGGGCTGCAAATCCCAGATTTTCATTATCACATTTTGACATTTTTTTTTTCCCGGCTCGAGGTGAGAGAGTGAGAACTTTGAGCACTATATGATAGTAATGGCAACTAAAATGCAAGGATAGCATTCTTATTTAAGATATGCAGCTGTCCTCTTACAATCCATATGAGGAAATGTAGAGCTTCTTATCCAGCAGCAGATAAGTGGATTGCCTCTAATAGTTTGGTGCTGATGGGTCTGAAGCACTTCATTAAGCACTAATGTATTTTGCATCAACATTTAGTAATCCTGACACCAGGTACCAAATGGTTAACACGACACTTTTGGAAATGCATTTAATTTGAAGCAATAGAGCATTATTTTAAAATCATTGTTTCTGTCACCTATATACTAAGATGCAGTTAGCATTTTTCCACGATTTTGCCACAGGGAGTGTCTTCTTCCTGATTTCTATGCCTTGATGTTGCTGGACTCCTGAGCCACGCAAATTCTTTTTTCTTGGAAAACATTGAACTCAGTGTTTATGAACAGACATTCAAAAACTACAACTGCTTTGATATATATGTTGGATTCGCAGTGGGAATCACCTTATTTTAGCTGTGGGGTGCTATTTTCTGTCAGGTCCATAATTATTGGATTGAAGTAACTGCATTTTATGAATGTGAGCAGTGATGTTTTTCTTTTCACCTGTCTTAATTTACTGCTGGCCACCAAATATAGATATATATTCATTTCATTAATAAAAGAACATTATTGTGTATTTTGCCTCTTAGCCCATCCATTATTCATACCAGCCAGGAGACTGAACTGGGGATGCAGCTGTTCATGCATTAATCTAAGAAACCCTTCCCTTCACTCGCTTTCATTCTGCAGGAGCATATTTGCAATTTGTTTGCAATTTTCGTGATGCTTTGTTTAGTGTGTGGAATTACACGGACATATGCATTGAAACACTGGTATTTTTCTTCCAGTGCATTCTTTTATATACATGTATGTGTATGCATGTATTTAAATGTTCACACCTAGGTAATTTTATCCTATTTCCTTAAGCTTCTGGCTGGTGACCTTGATACGTTGAGATATGTAACAGCGGGTTTCCCTACTGTAAAAATGACCATTAAACAATGCTCGTGGCACAAGCCAGGCAGCCCTTCAGTCTGACCTTTGTTTATTTTTTCCATGTATTTCTTAGGTTATATATATATAAATATATATATATATGTGTGTGTGTGATTGATTCATGATTCAAGACACTTTTTGGAGAGTACTTCAAACGTAGCAATGCACCTCAGTCCAGGAGTGAAAGACACATGTTATTTTTAGCCCCTCAGGCACAAGTTATAACTAAGTCAAGTTACACGGTGATTTGGAGACGTGCAAATGACCACATCGAGGTGACAAATTAATCGAGTGGATTTGAACCTAGACCTCCAAATGCAAAAGGCCAGTGCTTTAGCGCACCATGTAACTTCTGGCATGGAATTTAGCTAAAATGAAAGTAAAAAAGAAAGAAAACCAAATCAATTTGATGTATGCTTTGTACTGTATTGGTGAGTGAGTACAAAGACAAGTATTCTACACGTATAACTGCTGAATTCATATTGCTCTATTTAAGTTTGTGTTTACTCTTTGATATCCCCCCTTTTTAGAGACACGATTCCTCAGCTGTTTTCAATTACACGTGGAAGAGACTTAGTGCCAAGTTGTTTGCATGGGTGAATTTTATTTATAGTTTGTAAATCAGTCGTGGTTTTCTTTAGTCAGAGAGCAGAAGAGATTTTAAATGAGTTTAGATGTTTGCCTGTTTTTACCAATATTCCGTTTACAGAGGGTTTTACGGTATTAAATATAGACTTCACAGATAGCAAGCCTGATTCCCAACTTCCTTGTCCCATTGTCAGGACATCTGACTGTAACTTTTGACTGGAAAGTGTATTGTATCCACTTGGGACAGGTGTAAGTAACTCGACAGATGCATAGTAATGGGACTTAGGAACCAAACACAGAGGGTGGAACTAAGGGTTTTTGAAATGAGCTATTCAGATACCTTTTTAACTGTGACAGTGAGAACTGTATTTTAAAAATCCAGTATTTTATGAATTCAGTATTGACTGGATTGATGATTTCATTAAGCATCCAATGTAACTCATCTCCTTGCTGTTGTCATTACATAGATAAGATCATTAATGACTTTCCCATACATTTACTGGGTTTTATTTTGCTCCTTTAGTGTCTGTGGATATATAAAAAATAACATACGCTAACATTTTATAATAATCTTATATATAATACTACATATGCTAATATTTTCTACTAATATTTTACATTAGATTACACCTACTCTGGTGCTCCCTTGATATTCTGAATCAGCCCAGAAAAGGCAGAAAATTCAGGCCATTCTGTCAGTAGCAGATTAAAATAATGTTAAGATTCAGACATAAACCAGAACCAGTAAGGAAATTCAGGGTCGAAGAAAACATTGGTAAGTTATGCAAAGTATTGCCTTCAAAATGTGCTGCCATTTGGAGGAACAGGTAAAGCAGCTGAAGAAGGCTATGAACCAGACACTGCAACACTCGGGGCTAAAGAGAAGGCTTGAAATACTTTCACTGTTAGTATTCTGGCTTAGTTACAAGAAAACCAAAAAACTTGAGTCACACAAACTGTTAAAAGCCTCAGTTGAGTACATCTTAAAGAAAAGTTCCTTATAAGAAAGTAAATCTATCAGTTATGATATTTCTGAAGGACAATGCAGGTGCCATTTGGATTTTTTGTGGTCACTGTTGCTAAGTTCCAATAGGAGGGAAATTATAAAAGATGAATGCATTGGCTTTAACCCTTTTACAAAGAGATCTATCAAAGAATGGGCTGACTTTGGAGAGAGAAAAAGAAATCCCCAACATAGTACCTCTGCTCGGAGATAGGTGATCTCTGTTGTCTTTGACTTGAGTTGACATTGGCAATTTGGGGTGAATGAAGATGTGATTGCACCATGGGCATTACCCAGCTACACCAAGGCTGGTTTTCCTGGCTATTGAGAACAGTAAGTTTCACCAGCCTTGGGGCAGTGCAGACTGCAGGGGTTTAACTTGGCACCTCCAGATCTCATTCCCTACTGCGGCTGCTTTGGCCTTTTCTGCACTCCTGATTGCAGGGCTGATGCCCCGACAGCATTAGGTGGGATGCTCTTAAAACATGCATCAGTCTGGGGTCCAAATGATTTTACTGATTTGGCCCCCGTGTTTTTTCTGTTCCTCATATTCAAGGAACACTGTAAGATTTTCCAGGCATTATATCTCATACCTGCTACAACAACTATTACTGTACATAAGGTTTGTTGTAGTTTAGTATCTCAAAAAAGTCATGTCACTTTTGCACATATTATCTTACTGAAAGGGAATAAAACAGGATGTAGAATGAGTGCTCAGAAAATTAGGACTTTGAGGCACTTTGAATAGGAAAGTCTTTTAGGCAGAGAAAGGAACAGGCTTTCTGGTTGATTGAAGGAGGAAACAGTGCCATTTAAAAAGATGTTTTAGAAGACTGCTAGAAACTAGGCATGAAAAGGATCAAAGGAGTGGAGAAGAAATGAATAGTTTAACACTAACAAAGGGAGCGTTACATTTTCCTTGGGACCTGCTTTCATTTTCCGCTGCACTTGTGAATTCAGGTTAATTTTCATGGGCCTGTGATAAATTAAGTGTTTTATAGATGGGAATTGATGAACCTTTTCATATGCTTTGCATGTGCGCTTACAGTTACTACTAAAAAGTAAACACTTGCTAAATCGAAACGGTTTTATTTAGACTAAAATGTTGGTCACTACAGCAGTTGCTTGTTTCTTGGAGATGAAAGAGGACCAAACACAGGGCAGTGCTTGTTCGGAGGTACCCCCTATTATAGCATTTCCTAATTAAGCATCTATGCCTAGGAGCCCTGCTCTCCCAATTTGCCTTTCCACACTAGGTGCCCTGTTTAGAAAGCACTAATTATAAACATTGTTGTTACTGCCCCCAGCTGGAAAACAGAGCAGTTTATGTATGAATAAGAGAGATTATCGCCCATCTGCTCCAGCCCATTATTCAGGGATGTGTCATTTTGTATGCTGATGGCAGCCATTACTAGTGCTTTAGTCAAATGGCCCTTTTTTTTTATAGCGTTTATTTATTTACCAAGTCGCAGAATTAGAGTCTTCCCTCCCTACCTCCCCAGAATGCATATGGTTTGTTTCAAAATCTGGGCTATGCAGTTAAACTGAGTCAAGGCCAATCTGAGAGGAGACGCTTGCTTTATCACAGGCTCCTGTTTCTGGTGGCTTGCTCCCCCTGAAGCTGGGGTTTTAAAAGATCCAAACACTGTGTATTGCAAACGGAAAGACAGCTTTTTTTTTTTTTTTTTTTTTTTGGTGTAAAATAAAAATAGTAAAGCGGAGAAGGGGTGTAAGCTGATCATGGATAGCAATTAAACTCCGTGAAGATAAATAAAGCTCATGTGAGCTTTCCCCCGTTTTACAGAGGAGATATTAAATTTGCAACTATTTGACAAAGTCTTGCTTGACACAAAATGCCATCTTTCCTTTGTAAGTGGAATACTATCAAACCCACACTTGGCTAAAGCTGGGCACTCAGGCCCCATTCCCCCCTTCTTCAAAATCAAAACCCACAGATGCTGTGCTGCCGTCTCTCGGCTGTGTTACAGGGCTGGAACCTGCAAAGCACGATGCCAAGTGACAACACCGACCAAGCAGGTTTTGCGATGTCCTTGCATGTTGCAGTAGGTTTATAGCCACGAACACAAGTGCGATAGGCTGGAATTACAGGTACCGCTACACATTCGAGCACTTGGGAGTGAAAGTGTTTCTCAATACTTGCTAGCCAGTGTTCATCTGATGGATGGGAAATACTTTTCTACTTTTTGCCTGAAAAGTAGGACTATTTTGTTTTTTCTTTCCCCAGAACATCCATATCAGAATCTACTTAACCCTCCGTGGGCGCGCAGGGAACTGCTAGGTTTTACGGAAACTGTGCTGTAGCCTGACCCATGCACTCAGTGAAATGATCCAGGGTGGGAGTTTTACTTTACTGGAAACACTTGCAGTGACCATCTCTGCTGTTTCACTAATGCGGTTAATTTGCTGGGTTTTTCCAAATACCTCACAGACGAGTTTTTAAAGGCTTCAATCACTGCAGTGTTAGAAAACGCAGGTTTCGCAAGAAACATATAAAAATTTCTCCAGCTATCAAAACGCAGGTCTTGTGAGTAATAAGAAGGAAAAAAGCCAGCAAATAACCACTTGATTGAAATTCCAGGGCTCTGGATTGATTGAGGAGGTGCACGGGCCTCGCGTGTGCTATCAGACCTGGATCCCTCCTTGCCCCCACTCCAGAATAACCCCCTCCCGCCCAGAGTCCCATTTTATCATAGAGGTTAAGCCAGCTAACGACAGCCCTGGCACGGTTACACAATGAAGAAAAATATATTCAAAAGACTCATGCAATATTTAAAAAAATCAAATCAAAATAAATACATATCAGAAGGGTTTTAAAAAGAAAAGAGAAAGAATGCATTGTTAGAAACACAAGCTTACCAGCACATACAATGCATTGTATTTCATTGAACTTGGGAGAGTTTCTACATACCACGTTATGTAAATGCATTGTTCAATCTAAGGTAAGGATTGTGTTTAGTGGGTTTAAAATGACAGTATATAGCTCCACATCTCGCATGGAAAAAGAGGAAAATATATGCTGAGAGCCTGTTGCTGCTCCGTGTGTTTCAAAACAGGAGCGCAGGGGAAGCAGATGCCTTAACAAGCAGTAGGGAGGGGGAGGGCGCGTACTTCAGCATATCTAGTAGATTTTCTATATACACTGTCCTTTTAACTACAGGGGAAATTGATACTGAGCATGTGCGATGAAGAGAAAGCTGGCGATGTGGGTGTGAGGGATGGGTGAAGAAAGGGAATGAGGGGGTGTGGCATCTCAATCAAGATTAAAACGAAACTGATAAAGCAGCATATGGACCGGATAACAAATCAAAAAGCATGTTTATCCACTGAAGGAACTGGTTAATGGAGACTGCCAGCACGTTGCCATGGAAACACTGACTGTTGGCGCTGCACCATCTCATACCTTATCCAATACATTCCTGGTTGTTGGTAGTAGTCCAAAGACCCTGATCTCTTGATGGTAAACCCGTGGTCCAGCTGAGCAGAGAGAAACGGGGCAACTCAGTGGATCGACATTAGGCTAAAGAATTCAGACTCCAGAGCAAGCTGTTCCTTATTTAGTGCATATTTACTGTTTTCACTTTCAGAAGGCACTTATCTAACATCCTAAAGCTACGTACCAGAGACTAAAATGAAAAAGAAAAAAAAGTAAAGAAATAAAAGAAAAAGATACTAACTCCAGATTCCGTCTTGCTAAATTAGAAGCCAATTTATTCAAACTAAAATGGAGTTTGCGAAATAGGTTACTTAATGCATAATGCATTCATTTAAAAGTCTGACAAATAGCTTGTTACCTCCAAAGACAGAAGTGCCCTTTTAAGTTGCACATACCAGTAATGGAAAATTATCTTTTGCAATTAAACTGAGAGGTTTAATAATTTTTAAAAAAATGCAGTGCAACCGTCACAAGGAGCAGGTTAGACAGACTACACAAGGCTTAAATTAGACTGCTTCATAATCATGGAATGTGTAAAGATGAAAAGAATCAGGTTTTGATACCCCATCAATCATGGTAATTCATTTCTAAAAATGCGTTAACCTTGGAGAGTCGGACTACTCAGAGCCATGAATAACATTGTTTATCATTTCAGCTTACACCTCATGCTCAAAAAGATAACAGTACAAAACTATTCGGTTTAAAATTGCACCAATTAAAGTCAAAATGGAAATGAACTTAACATTGTGTCCAGGAAAGTGTGCTCGTGATATTACTTAAGGAATACAGATCTTTTAGGTTTAGTTTTTCATTAGCAGAATCATGTGCATAGGAACAAAGAAAATGTGTTGTTTTATGTGCTGCACTAACAGACGGTGGAGACATCATTTAGCCGAGTTAAATAACATTTTAGAGGAAAATATCTTGAGGGAGACACTCTGCCCACTTTAAAATCGCTAGTTGTGATGATTTTCACATTTTGCCCTATGAAGAGAAAAGGCCATTTTGTGCTTCAATAAGAGCGTGGCATATATTTCTAATACTGATGACAGTTTCTGATTCTAAATTCAGAAAAGCAGTTCAACACATTTCTAGTTACCAACCACTTCAAGGGTAGCTACGAGCTAACTGCAAATTTAAATTTTTCTTGATGACTCCCCTGCAAGTGTAGAATTTAATAATTTATTCCATTTTGTTAAAACAATGCCTCTTTCATCTTATTTAGAATTATTTAAAGGACGTTTCCTGTTTAAAACCATGAGAACCTTGTACCTAGAGTTAATTTTCTGTTGGCTTAACTACACTGGTCTACTATTGCCATCTACTGGCTTCCTTGTATGCTGCATATAAAATACACAAAAGGGATGTTTTCTTAAAAAGCAGATCAAAAATATTGCCCTAAAATCGAATAGCTAAAAAGCAATATAGAGAAAATCGGGAGAGTTGCTTCCTAACAAGAGTTGAAACAATTTTGTCGGTGTGGAAATCCTGCCATGAGAAACCAGACTGCGGACAATGATCCCAGGACAACACAGACAATAGATGGGAAGTGACATCTGAGGCACAGGTTCATCTTTAAGCCGAGCAAAACTCACAGACTAAACTGGGCTTCTCTTCCACACCACCCAAGAAATCCCACTGCTAAAAATGCCACTTGGAATTTGTAATTTTATTTTAAAATTGGCAGAACGCAGGGCAACGACCTGTCCGCTGCCTTCCCCTTGCTGGACCGCAGGCAGCGGCCCCGAGCTGGTGTCCCCAGCCCAGCGAGGACTCTGCAGGAGGCAGAGAGCAACCCCAACTTTCTGAGCAGCTTTTCTCTTTTGCTGTCCTATTCGATTCCTGTGAGTCTCCAGCTGGAGTTCACTCCCATTGCCAAGACAGGGACCTCATACAACCTTAACAGAACATTATCATTAGTCTTCTCCTCTGTCTTAACAATGGCAAAAATACAAGCACAAAAGTGACAACATACAGGCAAAGCTTTAACACTTCAGACAAGAACACAAATTAAACGATGCTCAGTTCATATACGTAATTACAGCACACCTCTTGATCGTAGAAGCATTCTTAAAAAATGATTTTGGCTCTTGGCCACTTTAGCCACTGTCACTAAAGCCCAGAGGGTACAGCTACAGGGTATTGTTTTGTGGCGAAAAAAAACGACAATGGGATGACATCCTTGGAGAATTGAAGGAAAGAATCTATCCCCAAAGTTTAAGAAGACTATTTAGTAAAAGTCTGGTTTTATGTTTTTACTGAAGTATCTTTTATAAACACCATCAAGGAACTACAAAATACTATTCCTATCGGAAAGCTGTATGAGAAACCTGATCCTGCAAATATTTTGGAACATGCTTAACAGTAACGCAGCCATTCTGACACAGACTGGAGGGGCACTAGCCCAGCCCCGGTCTCCTACAGAGACCCGTAGTCAATGCCTATGACAAGAGTTTAAGAACAGGGCAAGTAAAGCGATCTTTCTCCTACATACTCTCCCATGAGCAAGCAGTGTTTTTTAGGGACTTGTTAATTCTCTTGCTGTTTTAAAAGCTAGCTCTCCAATTAAAATTTTGCTGGCAAAGCTATGTTGGTTTAAGGGAATTTTTTCCCAACTGACATAGTTATGCTGGCAGAACTTTTAATGATATATTAATGTATCAACAGAAAAGTCTCTTTGCCTGTATAGTTAATTTTGTTTGAGGAATCATCTTCTGCTACATCAGCAAAGGAACTACTTTGCTAGGCATGCACAACACGTTCATTATGGTAGTTTGTCCAAACTGACAAATCCTTTCAAATGCGGACAAACTTGAAGTCTGGACACATGCATGACAACTTGTAGGACATCTCTGCCCTGAATGGTCAGAGACAACTTTTACTGAGGATTACCACATCAACAAAGCAGATTTAAGTCTGAACCAAAGGAGTCAATACAATGTGTTTGGACATCGCTGAAGAAAGCAGTAGCCACAGTAGACGTATGTAAAATGCACGTGGCTTCAAAATTCCTCCCAGTTAAGCTGACCACAAACACATCGCTCTCTACAACTACCTGAAAGGAGGTTGTAGCGAGGTGGGTGTCGCTCTCTTCTCCCAAGTAACTAGCGATAGGAAAAGACAAAATGGCCTCAAGTTGTGCCAGGGGAGGTTTAGACTGGACATGAGGAAAAATGTCTTTACTGAAAGAGTGGTTAAACATTGGACCAGGCTGCCCAGGGAAGTGGTGGAGTCACCATCCCTGGAGGTATTTAAAAGACGTGTAGATGAGGCGCTTAGGGACATGGTTTAGTGGACATGGTGGTGTTGGGTTCATGGTTGGACTCGATGATCTTAGAGGTCCTTTCCAACCTTAATGATTCTATGTTTCTATGATTCTATCTTTAGGAACTTAGTTTTCGTATTATAGTTTTAATTGGTGCATACGATAAATACTGCTTGAGATCTTTGAGGTGTGTTACTTCTTACCACTGAATAAAACAGGCATATAATACCATACCAGTGTGAGGGCAAATTGAGAACTAAATACCACAGATTAGCTATCTCTGTACATAAACAGAGTTATAAAACTCAAAGTAATGCTAATATTTATCTTTTATACTATTAAGTAAGCTATATAAATATAAGTACATATTAACACATTTTCACAAACACACACACAGACAGAGATGTGTTACATAATATATAGAAGGCATCTCTATATATTATATACACAAACACTCTCTCAAAAAGTTACAGTAAACATACAGGCATGCACAATAAAACAGTATTTTTGTAGAAAATATACTTAGTGCACATCTTTAGTGCTGAACAATATGTTACAGCGTCTGTACGTACTTTGAAAATTCTAAATGTAGAGCAGGCTTCATTAATAAGATTTATTTCTATGATATTTGAGATTGCACAGTTAAAGGAAGATTCCCAAATGTAAAACCCTGATGACATGCATGTCAAATGTATATTAAGTATGCTTTCAAATGCAGAAACAACAATTAAAGGCTTTGTTGTTTTGCTTTCGACTTTATTTTACTTATTAAATTAGTTTTGTAGAAAATAAAGGTAATTTATTCTTAAAATCAAAATTATCTAGCTTTCTGGAACATTACCAAAACACTAAAGAGGTCTATACTTCCCCATCTTCTTCCAAGTTTTTAGAAAATAATTGACACAAGCTAACCAAACCACTTTCTGAATTCTGTAAAAATATTCTAAACATTTCTACTTTATAGGCCAAATTGCAGGATTAATCATGCCAGAGTATGATGTTCACCCATAGAGATGATCACTAAAAATAATCTGTTAAATTTCCAAACACTAAAAAATAAGTAAAAGCCATTAAGAATATAATTAAACATATACTTTTTTTTTCTGATGTATAATGTTTTGCAGTGGAAAGATTCACTACAGTGCCTTTTTCATTACTCAAGCGTAAACTGCTGTAAACTTCCTTGGCAGAGCAACTGGGGCAAAGGAAAAAAAGAGGTGGGTGGGGAAATTAAAAACATAAAGGAGGTGAGGGATGGATGAGGACAGAGGCATCATTTCTCGCTTTTAAGCTTTGAAGTCATTAGCATGGAGGATCTGAGCAGTAATTCTCATGGACAAGCGTGCTGGCAGTCCATTCGAAAGGAACACGGTTTCAGCTAGTCTATACAGAACATACCTGCATTTCAGATGAGCAATGGGTATGTGATGTTTTAGTTGTGGGAGAGTTGTTGCAGTATTATTGCTTAAAAATGAAAATAAATAAATGCTGACTATGTTAGCTGATGACCGAGAAAATCTAGGAAAAGCATGAGGAACAACTTGCTTCCATGTTGAGGACGTTCAGGATTGGAAAGAGTAAAGAAAAAATATGAGAGAGGCACAGCTTGAAATTTTCAGTACTTATACCAAGTAACTTGAGAGAGTATCCATTTTGCTGCACAAACAGTTCACACCTGTGAGCCAGATTGCATGTGCTGAGCTGAGTTTAATTCACGCTGATTTAACTCACCACTGGAGGGGCTGAGCTGAGAAACATGAAAGTGGAAACAGTACAAGAAAGTGTACATGTGCAGTCACACCACCTGCAATTTATGGAAGCTGGGAATGAACACTGAGTAATCTGATATGGGAATGGTTATGTTCAACATGTCACTTATTTTTAGTGACTATTTGGAGCGTTAACATTACCATGAGTAATAAAGAAAAGCTTACAAACACAGGCAGATGTATCAAAAATGTAAAGGATGTGCATGTTGCTATTCAATGGCATTAGTATGAATAATCTCATAAAACACTGAATATATTCTGTGCGCATGTATATCTAATACACATGTTCATCTTTGGGGAAAAAATACAAATGTATGCGATGTATGCTACACTGAGGATGCCATTGAAACCTCAGTAAAGCTTGGTCAAAAGTTTGGTCAAACTGGGTTTCAGAAGCTCCGACATGTTCTAACCTGGAATGCCTAGACTGGAATTGCAACATGACAGAAGACAGCAAGGAGCTCCATTAAGTCTTTACCCAATTAAGTCCTTCTGCCTAAAGGGAAGCAGCTTGCATGTGGCAGTACAATAAAATGCTGCTGCTCAGCTAAATTTGAAGTGGCTAGACGTGTATCAACTGTGAAGGTAGTAGTGAGGCATCATAGTTCTCTCTGATGTCTTCAGAGAAGCGAAGCTTAGGCTGCCACACAGATTTTCTGTTACAATTTTGAGGTAATTTCCACTCATTGTGAAGTGCTGCTGTCCTGCTACAACCTCTGTGTGGCCCCAATCCATGTGAAGATTCTGCTGCCAAGTAAAATGCCATGGTCCCATAGTTCGAATTGTTCAATCTACATTGGAGCTAGGTCCACTGATCTTCTGGTAAAATGTAGAAGTGTGGGTACCGTTAGATCTCCTAGGGCTGTTAAATAACAATGTGACTCACAAGGAGAATCAATGGAGAAATTGTGCAGAATACCAGTCTACCTATGTTTATATTAATTAAACACTCAAATTATCTAAAGATTAACCCTCTCCAGTTTCTTTTTGGTGGCATGTCCTAAACACACACTGTCTTGTGGGCACATATTTAAGTGTTTCAGCTGTGTATTTCAGATGCTTACTGCTATGACAGAAACTCCAGCTGCTGTGCTGTTCGGTTTAGGGCCTGTGTTGAAATGCTTCTTTATCTTCCCAGCTACTGAGAGCTGATGTTCATTCTCTGGAAGGCCATCATCCTGCAGAGAAATAAAGCCAAATAAAACTTCAGAGAGAAAAGGTGAAATAAAGGTATTGCAAGGTGATTCTGATAGCACCTGTCAATATAGAAAAGTTTACAAGAAAGTTTGTAATGAAATACGGATCAGTCATTGCCTCCATTAATATATCTAAGGTATTTGTAAGATGAATATCATATTATGGCATGAACCAGCCTCTCTCTTCTTCTTTACCTAATATCTTCCTTTCAAACTTTAGGTAATGTTAGTTAATAACAATTGTAAAACATTTTATTATTCTTCTACCATGTCTTAACTACCACTGCCCAGTTATTTTTAGGTCCATTAATATTTCTAAGCTTGATAAGCTCAGACCTGTTTATGATTCTGTTTACTCATCACATAAATTTAAAGATAGTGACCTCAAAAGTAGAAAGAGCCCAAGAGATTATAGATACCAGAAGCCTTGTTTTGGTAGGACACAGGAAAGGATCTCCAAAAGCCAATAAGGTCCCTGTCTTGTTGTAAAGGTTACAAACTGGGGGACTATGGGGTTGGGTGAATGTTTCAGCCACAGCTCAGTGAGTCCCACATCGAGGAAACCCAGGCAAGATGGGAGCTGAGACATGCCCCGGCTGAGACCCTCAAGGGTGGGTGAGTGTGGGACCTCACCAACGCCAGGATGTATCATTGTATACGTCTGCAGGCCAGGTCAGGCGTGGGCTTACGGCTTGCTGTGGCATTCCCCACAGACTATGACCGTACCATACTAAAACCACAGTTAAACAAAGCCATCTCTGCAAATCGAATCTCCGACTGACTGATAACAAGGGACTGCAATTCCTTCCCCCAGTCCCTAGGCACACAAGCCTGCGATGCTGTGGGGAAAGGACAGACAGAGGTACAGACTGTCTGGGAAAGCAGAGAAGGGCTGGAGCCAGCTGTGGGTGGCCTCTTCTTCCTTGCTCAAAGACACGTGTTCTCAACTTGAGCTAACCTGAGGTAAAAGCAGGCACACAACTACATGGCCAAGCAAAGGCAGACACATGTTCTGCTGCCGCACGCACCAAGTGAGCTGGCTGCGCGTGAGCTCCAGCCCAGAAGCCGTGCAGCTGGGCCGGGAGGTGCCTCCTCCGGCTGAGACACTCCACTTCGCAGAGCAAACCTGTCTATCTGCACCTAGGCACGCAGGCATCCTCGACGCTGAAGAGAAACCCTAGCAGAAAGAAGGGAGTTTGCAGTTTTGTGCAAGTCAGAGAGTAGAATTCAAGCCCAAGAGAAGAAGGGAATTATTTAGAAATTGCAAATAAGATCGTTCTGCCTGAAAAAAGTGCAAAAAGCCACCGCTCGGTGAGACTTCTCCACTAGCCGAATATGCAGGACTTCAGGCAACAACATGCAGAATAGGAGGAATAGGCTACAAAATGCAGAATAGGCAGAATATGCAGGATATCAGGTCACTGGCCATCTGCAATGGTCATCCCAAGCTGGCACTGCATGGTACGTGTAGCTATCAACTGTTGAAAAAATTCTTAAAAATCCAGTTAAGCGAAGTCCTAGCAGAATACAGGCAAACAAGAGACAAGATCAGAATACAGAGAGATGAGAAGACACTTTTTTTTCTGGCTTTGCAGCAATTCTGAGTGCACTTAAAGAGTTACAGAGCTGCTACAGTAAATCATGAGTTCAGTGAGCACATGGGAATTTTAGGGAGGTTGGTTAGGGTTTGTTTTTTATTTAGCTTGGGGAGTTTGTGTTTAGAGATCCCTCACTCACCCCTTAACAAAACGTCTCAGCTGGCAAAATATGGTCAAGTGCACACAGCTGCAAAACACAAAACAAAACAATACAACCCAGTAGCTGATTATTGTCTAGCACCGGGGAGTCTTGGCTCGGTGGTATATGATCCCTAAAAATAACCTGCTTTCCGCTGACCTTGCCTTTCCCAGAAGAAAGCTAGTCTGTGAAGCAAACTCTTCTTCATTTGGGGGGGGGGGGGAATCTTTTTTTTGGTTTTCTTTACATGAAAGCCTGCCAAACGTTCGTGTCATCTTGTGAAAAGACTAAATTACGAAGAAGACAATAGTTACCAAGATTGTGGTAATATTTTATTGGTGAAGCACCACACCCACAGTTCCAGTGGCAATGTGCCAGAGACACACAGTTTGGGCTCCAGCTTTTAGATGAAATATCTTCCAGCTCAATTTAAGATGCAGCATAGGGATATATGGGAATTACTCTATTATTATTAAATTTTCTTACTACTGTTGGTGCTACCTGATGTTTAGTAGTTATCTTTTTTTTTATTCCAATGTGATTTATAAACAAGCTAATATATATTAGCTGGCTCCTGGAATCACTTCAGCCAACAATAAAATAGATATTGAGGGTGAGAGATGACAGCTGTTTAACTAGATACAAAACAAGCTGCTCTGCACTTTAAAAAGGCAGGAAGTGAAGAAAAAAAAAAATCAGATTCACCAGAATCAGCAGGGTAAGTTGTAGAATTGGAGAACAGGCTAAATATTGCTGACAAGAATTTCATCAGGTTGCTGTAATGGGAGGGATGTCAGCCCCCAAAGAGGTTAACTGTTCCTTTCCCCTATTTTAACCTTTTGCTATAGGAACTACTTCTTGCAGCAGGTTAGGATCACAGAATTTCATCGCAGCTTTAGCAGTCAGGACAAGAACTTTTAAAGATGACTAGTTATTTTTGGTGCTCAAGTCTGGGAACTTTAAAGGGTCATGAGCTTCAGAAAATGTTGACTGCTGATGCTTTGAAAGAAGCGCTCTCCTGAGCACGTCTCAGAAGTTGAGCAGTCAAAATTCTTTGACAGTTTGAAAACTCTGGTCCAGAATTTGAGTTTTCACCTGGACAATGTAAACTGCTTGGGATCTTAAGATATATGGGGTTTTTTTATCAGCCTCCACAAAATACCTTTCATGGTCTATTTGCAAGAAATCAAAATAAAATTTAAATAAAAGAGGCAGAGGGGTTTGGCATCATTTGAGTAATTAATAAACACTGTTTTCATGTTTGCATTGTTCTCTATGGGAGGACACATTGCCACTCAAAGAAAAAAGAAGTGTTAAAAAGATGGAACAAAGTTCAGGATTCCCAGACTCCTGCTGCCCTGAAGCACTCAGATCCATTTCATAAGCCAGTCACAAGAACTTTACTTTCCAGGTCTAAAAGCATCAGATGAATAGGTCATTATATAAATAACAGCAGAAAATTAGAACAAATAGAAGTGCTGGAAAAGCTTTTGGACTCTGTTTCCTTTAAGAATTACAGGGAGATTTTTCTTTGGGCAGTGTCCTAGGGTGTAACCAAAAGTAGTGCAGCTGCCAAATAAGAAATGTCTTTTTAAATTAACTTCCTTACAAATGTTCAGCTTATTAGTATTTACTGCTTGGTTATTAATTTCTTTTGCACACAAATTTTCAAGGCAGACATGGTTAAGGAAATATGTAAAAGCTCCAGTTTCCCTAATTCTTTTTAGGCTGGTGTGTGCCATCTTCCTCCTCCAGCAACAACACACCGCATTTTATATTGATGATTTTAACAGAGAAGGATTTACAGAATGCAATCCATCCCCTTCAGCATTCACTGCTCAATGCTGTATTAGGAAATATTTACTACTTATACAACAAAAAGAGAGTAGGTTTGTCCTGTAACTTGTATAGTATAATTCAGGTTATCAATATCAGCAATGTTTAAAATGCCAGACCTCAAGCTTCCAGCCTCTTTTATAATTCTTTGGGTTTGCAAAGAATTTGAGCAGGTAAAGGAAAGAGCTGGGGTCCCCGTAGGGGAAGTATAAACTGATGGATTTGTTTCCAGGTCTAAGTGTACTGCAGAGGAGAGACAAATCCAAATAAACTAAATGGAGGGGGCAAGGAACTGCTGCTGAATTGCATTTAGAATTCAAGATCTCCATCTGTGGCAGTGGCACATAGCCAACATCTTTTCAGGTTTTGTTTTTTTGAATTGAAAACAGCTGGGATATTATTGACATAGGAACTGCTTTACTGGTCTGACTCTGACCATAACAAGCTCTGCAGTTTCCAAGAGGATTCCAGCTATTTTTATAGCAAAAACTGAAACTGAAATGAGGGTTGGCTCCTATTGAAACTGTCAAAGCACATTCCAGGAATCTCAGCAATTTACCAAGTAATCACATAGTAAGCAGCTATAAAGTAGAATAGTTATTTACAATCTACAAAATGGTTTTATACAGTGTAAGCAGTTACAACACTTCTATCAAAGGTTTGATCAAAGAGAGAAAATGTTTCTTAAGATTCTCGAAGAAAACACATGCCTGCTTTTCAAGCCAGCTGTCCTATCCAGTATTTTAGCTGCGAGTTTACCACTCTATGAATAGGTTCAAAACTGAAATAAGAAAAGGGAAAGTAAAGTCCAGCATTTGATGCCACGGAAAAGTATTTAAACAGGTTATCTGGGAAAATGGAGTGTCAGGTGAAAATTCCTTGTGCCATTTCTTCTCAGAAAGACAGTATTTTACGAAAGTTGCAGATAATTGCTCAGGTAATTATGACACATAGATCGCAGAGCCTTTTATAAACAGGGACGAGTATATTAATTCCCTGTCCTGAAACTGGGAAAATGAGGTACAGGGAGGTTGTGTGACAGACTCCCAGCTGGTCAAGCTGGTGATGGTACGGGGATGCGAGGTCGGGTCTGACACCAGTGTATCATTCTGCCTCCGTGCACAAGCAGGCTGTCCCTGCTAGGCTATCTGCTGCATACTGCTCAGACCCACTTCAGGCAAGTGTCCTTTTTCATGAAAGCATTTAAGCACCTATTTCAACTCAGCCATGTTCTTATTTCTCCTGAAGTGAACTAGGATTTTAGTGCCATCTAGTTAATTTTATGCCTAATATTAAGCGTTTCCATGTGTGATGCCTTGAAATAGGAGTGACATTTGGAATGTGCTCAATCAAGCACTTTCCTGAACTGGTCCCAGTGCTGGCCTTTCTCCTTCCAGAAAAAATATCTGGAGGATACATGAGAGAATTCAAAAGAGGTTTTGATCTGCGTTATGAACTACCATCAGCATATTGCTGAAGACAAAATACTGATTTGTCTCAGTTGCTAAAAGTAGCAACTGGACAGAAAAGAAGAAATTACAGAACTGTCATGGAATATTTGTTTCACTTATTTATGGACAGAACTGCTACAGGTTTTGATTGCAAAGAATTATAATCAGCATAAAACTACGAGAAGCGCAGCAGAGCTAGACCAAAGATGAATTGAACATAGTATCCTATTTCCAACAATGCATCGTAGCCACTGTTTATGAAATAGTACATTTAAGGAAGACAAGTAGATCTTGAACTTTCCCTGGTATATCCTCCAGTTTCTGCCAACCAAGTACTTAAGAACTTTGTGAGCCAAGAGTTGTATCCAGACCACCATATTTAATAGGCACCAAGGGGCTCATCCTCCAAAAATGTATCAAACTCCCTTTTGAATCCATTTATACTTGGCATCTACAGCATCCTCTGGCAAAGGGCTCTGCATTTTAACTTATTGCACATACTGGAGCTCTGGAGTGTTAAAAGACTTTAGCCCCCGGCCCCGTTCCCCATCCCTCTCCATCAGCAGGCACTAGCGAGGGCAGGGAGCAGACCCTCATGTCACCTGCACACCACCACCATCACGTTACTGACAAAGAGCTGCACCTCTTCTTCTCAATACATCTCGCTAAAATGGCTTCCTAAAATACATCGTGGTGTAACTGAAGCCAAAAGAAAAAAAAAGTGTCCAGGGGCAGCATTAACAGTTCCAATGTATTTTTCAGAAAAAGAGGAAGATTAGTGACCACGTCCTTACGTGGTGCAAACAAGTGATTTTTCAGTAACCTCAGCAGCAGTGTGCAGACTGACACTGCGGGTGACCTGGCCTCTCTGTGGCTTCTGATCAGTCACTTCCATCTCTTCCTCAGCAGCACTCCAGAAATCCCCACCCGTTCTCCTCCCATGGAGACAGAGAGACACCTAAGTCACCAAAAGTCATTATAAACTGTGACAGAACACTATGTCCAAGGACAGCACCTGGCACCAAGGAAAATTAATATTTCAGCTGCTTGAACGTCATCTTAAAAATGAAAAGATTTTCATCAGACATTGTCCCGGATCCTTGCACTCTTCATACACTGCAGAAGTGCTCTGCATGATAAAAGCATTTACAATTAAAAAAAATATGGTTTGGGCAATAAAGGAGCCTCCAAGACTAAAGCATATACTTGGTAAACACCTAACTAATCACCACTATTCTGGGCTATATGGAGGACACTTTCATAAAAAAGGATTAACACTTGAGGTTACTGTGTATTTGAATTTTTAGAATAGTGTTTTAGTGAGAAAAAGATTTTGGATACAGCAGGTGAGGGACCAAACAGTACTCCAAGGAGGACTGCAGACTCAAACTTGCAACAAACAAAACGAAACATTATTTCTTCCTCCTTTATTTTTCTTCTCTGCTCGTCCCAATCGTATTTCTTTTCTCAGTCTTCCCTTCTGAATTTGAATCTGGATTTTCTCCAGTTTTTCCTTCTTGTCATCCAAATATTTTAAGACATATTAAATAGTCTGACATAATTAACAAATATTAAGTAGTGTCCTTGTCTCAACATTAATTAAAGAGAAATCTCTTTATCCTCTGCCACATTTATCCGTATGCCACCTCACTGATTACCACTTTTATGGCAAATGTCCAGTCATTTAGAGATAAGCCAGGATACATAAAGAGCTATTTCATGGTAACTCAGATTAAAGGATATGGCTGCACATAAATATACGTATATTTCAACATCAGAAGCTAAATATGATTCTAAAGGTTTCCCTGTTTCATGCTGGATCAAGTAGGCTTAACACTATGGACTATATTTCAATAGCTCTTAATTACGACTGTCAGATTTTTGAGTGCATCTGATTTTAGGAGAGCAAAATGTGTCACTGAACCCGCAAGCTGATTGTTAGAGGTATAAATTTGTCAAGTGTCGTTGAGATGTGTTGAAAACCTGGCCCAAAATATTTCAGAGAAAATGTAGCTGAGTATGCATAAAATAGCGAATACTCCAAGGTACGTGTGATATACTAAACCAGCCTGTAACCCAGCTGATTTCCAGTTAAATCTGTGGCATTTTTAGAATGTGCTGGCTCCAAAAGGCATAGAAAGGAATTGACAGAAATGAGCTCAAAGGTGCCAAATTACAAGCAGCATCTACAAGCCTGAAAATACTTACATTAACCCATGGATGCTCAAGAACTTGCAAGGCTGAGAATCGCAGATCTACATCTACTTGAAGCATCATTGTGATAAGTTCCTGAGAAATGGAATACTGGGTCAAATTTAAAGAACATTTTTAAAGAACATTTTTAAAGAACAAATCAACATTTAATTCACTAAAGTGCTCTTCAACTGATTATGTAAGAGTGCTCAAAGAGAGAGTGAACTACCAACTGCAGAAATATATTAAGATTATTAAAAAAAAGAACAACTATGAACTGCTGAACTTTTAAATCAGTATCTAACAGTATCTTGAAAAGCTAGAAGACAGTTTTGAGTTACAATTCTGTAGCCACTGTTTAAGAGAAAAGCACTTAATACATAATGTACAAAACAGATGGTCGCATGAAATTAGGTTAACTTCCCATTAAAAAAAAAGCCAATTCCTCTGTAGGAAAAAAGCCAGCAAATCTAGAGTTTTACTTTAAGCTCTTGTATAAATGACATAGAAGACATTTAAAAAAAACCACTTAAAACCATTATTTTTCATCCTTTGATTTCCTCTGCAATTACCTAATTTTCAACTAGCATATAAATAAACATATATCTAATTCCACCAGTGAGTGGAGTGCACAGAAAACAGGATGGCAGTATGACAGCAAATAAAGGAGTATCACCAAAGACCAAAGTTAATAATTCTTAGTGACAAGGAGAAGTTAAATGAATAGGCTAACGCTTCAAAACAGAAATTTTAGACTGAACTATTTGGAAGAAGGAGTTTCACAGGAAAACACCATTGGCAAAGGACTTGCAGAGTTCTCATTAATGATGCTACGAAATAAAGCCTGCTACAACACAATGATGTGGTTTAGAGGACTTCTTCCAACTCTATGACTGTGTCTCATTTGTTAACCTCAACGGTTAACAGGCTAAAACGCTGGTACTGATCACCCTCCACATATCTGTAAAAGCAGGATGTAACTCTCCGAAGAATGGAGATTCAGAACGTAGAAAGCTACTTTCATTACATGCATCCACCTCCAAATTTCTTTTTTTTTTTGTGAATAATTAAACATTGTCACGCTGAAAGACATAGGAAGACAGTTTTGCCTGGATTTGCCCTACAGGCTACAGAAGTAAACTGGCAGAAATTAAGCACTTATCTACAGGATGACCATATGAATAGTTTTATGGTTTTGGCTTTTTTTTTTTAACATACACATGTGTATTCTCTCTTTCTCTATTTATATTTATACACATGACTATAGTGAATGCCAGATCCCTAGAAAGTCTGTGAGTTAAGCTGTTGCTCCAGTGCACTAATGAGAGTTAAAAACCTTCATCTGATCTGCAAGTATAAGGAACTCTGTCAGGATCTGTATCTGAAAAGTATTGTATCTGCCTTAGCACACCTCAAGCTCTACCTCTCATGTCACATGCCAAGAGGCTACAGCCCATGAACTGGTAGACGGAAGAAGTCTGTATTTCGTACGACACCGACAACAATACGGAGTCACAGGCAATGCGAGGCTTGGTTCTTTGACAGAAAGAAACAACAGACATATCATCTAATGGGATTAATGAGGGGAAAACAGCCTCCTTATAATATTATTATATAATATTCAAAGGCTCCAGGTTGGTACCTGGTCCCCATCATAAGTACATACAAAGCACAGTCCTGGGGAGCTTTCAAGCTAAGAAGTGTAGGTCAAGCAAAGTTACTTAAAATTTTTCTTGATCAGTAAGGGCTGCTGGTGTCTCTGTTGTGTGAGACATCATATAGAGAACCACCTGGAGTCTAACAGACAGGCACTGATAAAACGACAACATACTCGGTGACCCAGAGGAATTTATAGGTATAGCAGGAGATGTATGAAACGTCAAATACAGCACTGTGAAAGAACACCATTCATTAGATACTGGCACTGGGAATAATATCGGAGAAGAAAGCATCATCAACTATATAAACCTACCTTTGCAGAGTCAGAAACGTTGTCCCAATATGGAGATGGAAAATCCACCTGTCCCATCAAAATCTGATCAAAAAGCACTTCTTGGTCATCTCCACTTCTGTAAAGTAAAAATCAAACAAAAACAACAACAAATCCCACAAAGAAATTATTTCTAGAGCTGGTTTCAATAGCCTTCTTGAAATTGCTTTTAATTGGCGATCCCTTAGTATGCTTTAGGAAGCTGTCAATTCCCCCCAAGCATGCGACCATGGGTGTGAATGGCGAGATCATAAAACAAAGCGCATTTGGTACATTCTTTCTGAGGTAACCTGCTTCTCTTTACGATTGTCAACAACTTTGCAATTGCTTTGAGGGGGAGAAAAGATCTGACATGTCCTTATTAAGTGGCTTACATTTTAATTACCTTTTACTGACCACAAAATATGTTGTATTTGGTCCATGAAAGAAGATGCTTATTTCACTGTGTATTTTAAACATCAGGCAAAGGCACCCAGAACCCGTAATGGAGGCTCTTGTTTTGTAAAGCAATGAAGTTTAAACTAAAATAAACAAACATGAGACAGAGATTTTACAGTAAAATCACAGACATTTATGGGGTTTGTGTAAATTACTATGCAGAGCATGGGAAAAAACAAACCCTTAGAGAACTTTTTCCAGTGGGAATCTCTGTGCTTAATGCAAAAGCAGCACAGGGACCAATTCACAGAACAAGGATAGTTGAATAGATCAGTCCATACCCACGGAACGGAGGGAAACCACAGAGCAGGATGTAAGTAATCACACCCGCTGCCCAGATGTCCACCTTCAAGCCATATCTAGAAGTGTGAGAGACACGGTTAGAGACATCCAACTCCTATGAACTACAGTACAAGAACAGAGGAAACATTTTCAGAATTATTAATAATTTCTTATATATTCTCATCTGAATTTTCTCTATGTCCTATCTACCTATCCTAATTCCACTTTCAAATCTTTTTTACATTTACATCTTAAAACCACATCAGATCAGAATGTAGGAGCGCACAGAAGATGTTGTGCTGTATTCTTGAGTTACACAGTGACACCTACCAACATGAAGCCTGCAAAGGTGACACAGGCTGCTCAAGCCAGCAGGCATTTACTCTGTGGAACAAATCAGAAGAAGAGGACAGTGCGTGATAACGAAATAAAATTAAGTGACTGGTAGGTAGCAGTCTCTGGGGACCGCTTAAGAACTACTTTTATTGTATCTGCAAATGGCTAGTTAGTAACTCAGTGTTAAGCTGAGAAGTTAGAGGCCAACAACTGACAGAGGAACCTACTATAACTCCAAAGTTGGCCCTGCTCTGAGCTGGTTTGGACAAGACAGCCTCCAGAGGTCCCTTCCATCTAAAGTGTTCTACGAGCCATGAATCTGCATGATACCCAAGCCAAGGCAGCATACAAATCTTAATTGCAAGAACTCCTATCTGGCACATTGGTGAGAACATGCTCCACTGTACACATCAATGAATTGCCACTAGAAGTGATTTACCCAGTTTCAGCGATGATTTCTGGAGCTACATATGTTGGGGTCCCACAAACAGTATATAGAGGTCCATCCACAATTGTTGCTAGGCCAAAGTCTCCTAGCTTCAGGGACTTGCTTCCATCCTGGTGTTCATAAACCTAAATCAAGAGGAAAATTCTCTTAACACAGTACCATCAAGGTAACTACTATATCATTTACTAACTGCCTGAAATGTTGCTTCTAATTTACAGTCTTTTTTCTCCTCCTTACCTACAACATACTTCTCTGCTTGCTTTGAAAATTCACAGACAATTTGGACAACTTCCCTTGAATGCACTCAGGATGTTTGGGAAAGACTTACCTCGCTACCTGGCCAGCAAAGGACATACTACTTGCCAGAAGCTAAAGCCCAGAAGCAAAGTTCTGACCTTCCAGCAGTGACGTTCCTAGGTTAACTCCCCACTGACAGCCAATTCACAGTGTAGGGTTTTTGAGTTTATCCATTTTACTTGCACGGAGCTTAAAGGCTTGCACAGGAATTTCAACTTCTTAGATAATAAAACAGTGACTGCACTGATAGCAGCAACAGATTCTTCTCTGTGTATTGAAGTCACAAGATGCAAACCTGGCTGGACTATTTCATCTAGAAACACTGTCCTCTCCTTGTTAAACACCAATCAGTGTCTTAATGGTATGTTACCATCATCATCAATGGACATAGGTAGGGCTGTTAATGAGTATACATGAAAATCCTGTCTTAAAACATGGTCTTCACAGCAGCAACATGATCTTTCATGGTTTTTTATGGGTGCAAAGGGAGATTAAAATATAGTCAGAAGAAAAAAAGCTAGAAACATCAGTTAAAAATACACAATTTTAAAAGCTGGCTCAATGCGAAAGAACAACTCCAAACCTGCAAACACTGAAAACGTACAAAAAATGCTTAAAATAAAAAGACTAAATTAAACACTAGACTGTGAATCTTTCTTTAATCCAGCTGCTGGTTTGCGTTCTTGCTTCCTATTTTGAAATTGTTTATGATGCAGTTTAATGCTGTTTACCATAACAGCACCTTAAAAAATGGCAACAGTCTATGGGAGGTCTTCTTAAAGTATATATGCATCACATTATTATTTTGCAACCCAAATCAAAGGCCCATGCAGCCTGGCTCACCAACAGTGATATCCTGACAACAATTAGCAGTAACACTGCGCAAAAATAGAAGATATCATACTTCACAATCAAAACCAAAATCATCCTTAATACCCACCTTGACCAGCTACTCCTACATCACAAATCACATTTACCTACAACTGTTTGCAGAGGAAAATCCTAGATTTTTTTCTTACAAAAATGCAATAAATTCTACAATGGACTTGGTGCACAAATGAAATCTTGAAGTCTCTTGCCACTGTTTGCTACATAACTGCTATAGCTCATAATAATTAGTTATATTACACAGCCCCCCCAAGTTTCTCCTTTCTCCTACATCACAAATCACATTTACCTACAACTGTTTGCAGAGGAAAATCCTAGATTTTTTTCTTACAAAAATGCAATAAATTCTACAATGGACTTGGTGCACAAATGAAATCTTGAAGTCTCTTGCCACTGTTTGCTACATAACTGCTATAGCTCATAATAATTAGTTATATTACACAGCCCCCCCAAGTTTCTCCTTTGTTAATGTTAGTCATGTCAAGAGAGAAAACCCCTTTGTGTCCTGAATCCCTGCTACCAGGTGATACAGCCACAAGCAGACATTCAGAATACACAAAATGCTTCTCCTTTCCTTATATTATTTTTAATAATACAACTGGATCTTTAAGAGGACCAGCAATTTGATATGGATTCACATTTCTTCGCTACTAAGCCAGAAAAAAAGATAGGCTTATAGAAACTCACTGGAAAAAAAGCAATTATGGTTTTATTAAAAACACAGATTGTTAAATACATCTGGTTCCTGAAACTAAAGAAAGTGCTCTCTGAAATGGCAGTAATAAATCTAATTTCAACAACAGTTTTAATTAAAGGCTAGAGACTAGAGCTTTAAATATTCACTTGCTGAAAAATGTAAAGTGTGCACTGAGACATCAAGAGCTGAATCCAGTCTAATTAGCATCTCATATTCTATTTCATGCGGTTGTCTTTTACAAAGCCCTCTCTGAGTTGTGTTAACCAGTGAACATTCATAAATTCCCTCCTTCAACAGACCACACCTTGTATGACTCATATATCCTGGAAAATAATTATGGAAAAGGCTTGTTTGGCAATATTTACCAACGCAGAAGGTTTGGTACTGTGCATTTTCTAGTACTTTGCCCCATCTGTTTCCAGGAATTACTTTCCTTGGAAAACTACTCCAGTTGACTTGTAAAACTGAAGAAAGTAACTTTTCCCTACCCTGTTATAACTCCATATAAAAAGGAGCCCAATGTGAAGCTGTGGTATGTTACTTGCCAGTCAAGGAATGTGAAAGATAATTTAATGCTCAAGTTACTCAGAACAAACGCTATATATGTTCCACTGCATTTAAATACTGAAGGGCAATTAAAGAAATGGGGATTAGTGCAAATTACCTACTATGTAGTGCTTTTAACTAAGCAATAAAACTGTGTAATTGTACAACACTAATTGAATGCAGCCACACATAATTGTGTGCCACCATATGTATCCTATTACTATAAAGACTGTCAGTATTTTCTAAGCTGCTCTTGAGATCAGTGCAGATGGCAACAGTCAGAGAAGTTGTTCTCTAGGGTTTATTATATGGCTATAAAGACATCCCAGTACTTGACAAAATAAACGTGCTAAATAGCAGCAATTATGAAAAATGTTCCAATTAAAACATGGAAGACACTCTCTAGAGAACAAAAAAAATGCTAAAAAATCACAGGTATTCAGCATACCCTAAACTCTTGGACAGTTGACTGTTAGGTGGGCTTTGCATGCCTTGAAGATAATAAGGAATATTTAAGCACTTATAGAAATAACTGGTGTTGCACATAGGACGTTGAGACAGGTTCACACACACAAAGATTTATCAGCAGGGTCTATAGCTGATGGCACACATCAGCTCTAAGGGTCAAAGTTACTTTTGGGGAAAAGGAAAACCCAAAGAAGAGAAAGAGGGAGGTGAAAGGGAAAAGCTCTCCCAGGAGCCAGGAAGAGATGCAATAAGGAGGCTCCAGATGAGCATCCTCCTCTGGGTGCCCTCCGCAGAGCAGCATGTTCACCTTCACCCCCCATACTTTTCCTGTAGTAACTCTATAGCTTTTGTCAGGCTTTGCTCATCCTCCCTGTTGATTTTTCCTGCTAATGGGGCTGTTAGCCTTGCGGCATGTATTGATCGGGGCAGATGCTGCCCCCCTGGTTAGTTGCTTCACTTTGGGCAGGCCTGTTATAGGCTCCCCTAAACCTAAAGCTACAAGCCATGGGTAGGAAAAGGGCGGGGCGGAAAAGGCAGATTCTTACACTGGTGGCCAGGAGAACCCGCTGTAACAACGCTACCGGGGTTTGCAGGTGCAAGACCGTGACAGCAATGGCGTGAAAGCAACATCACAAGAACAACAAAGGAAAAATACCGCCATGACCACTTAGGTGAAGGGTTACAGAGCTGCAAGCAAAAGGCAGGCTACAGAAGGCAAGTAGAAGGTCTTCAGCAACAGAAAGGCTAAGACCATATGGCATTTTGCAAGTGTTTTATAAATGCCACAAAAATGACCCTAATTGCAATCTTGTGATACAAGGAACTACCCATCCCATTTGACAGATAAGAAGATAAAAGTAGAAAGGTCAAGAGACACTAAGGCCACAGACAGCCAATGTCAGAGACAGGGTCAGAACTCAGGTAAGGCTGGTTCCAAAGCACTCTTCTAAAACAGTGTTCGTGTCTTTCAAGGACCTGATAAACCTTAGAGAATTAATATAATTTGTGAATCAAATGCTGGCTTTTGAGAGTTAGGATGCTGCAAAAGCTTAAGTGCTGCATCCTCACTGCTCAGTATCAATATCAACGTAGGACCTTTACATATGCACAACATCAGAAAAATAACTCAGAAACAATTCAGCTACAATGCAAACAGTGTGATCATTCCTGGTAGTGGGTAATTACCAGAGATGGCTGGGCAGGCAAATCTAATCCTCTCCCTCTTGCCCCCACCTCCTGTCTACCTTTCTCTCTTGCCCCAAAAGCTTAACTCTACTGTTGTCAGACTTCAGGAATTTAGAGACATGTCAAGACAGCAGCAGGGCAAGCCTTGCCCCAGACCAAGACCCTCCCAGCATTAAGGAATCCTGGCATGTGATTGCTATAACTTCTGCATGTAGCCACCTATGAACACCAGCACAAGGGCTGCGAAAGGAGTATCAATCGTTAGTGTCTAGTGAAACTTCTACCAAACATGTTTTTAGCAGTTTCTGGAAAACGAGGGCAGGCTACTTCCTCACCTAGAACTATAAAGGCACCTGCCACTAGAGAAACCTCAACTGTAAAAATCCCACTCCCTGGAAGTTTAGTAAGATCTACTTGAGTCAACTTTCCCATAAAAACTCTTCAGTGTTTTGCTGGTTTTGGCTGGGATAGAGTTAATTTTCTTCACAGTAGCTAGTATGGGGCCATGTTTTGGATTTGTGCTGGAAACAGAGTTGATAATACAGGGGTGTTTTCGTTACTGCTGAGCAGTGCTTACACACAGTCAAGGCCTTTTCTGCTTCTCACACCACCCCACCAGCGAGTAGGCTGGGGGTGCACAAGAAGTTGGGAGGGGACACAGCCAGGACAGCTGACCCCAACTGACCAAAGGGATATTCCACACCATATGACGTCATGTTCAGCATATAAAGCTGGGGGAAGAAGAAGGAAGG
>NW_008794446.1:3606719-3649437 GCF_000699145.1 Aptenodytes forsteri | reverse complement strand
GGAGCGCGCGGCTGTGTGGTGCTTAGCTGCCGGCTGGGGTTAAACCACGACAAGCGTCAGGCAGGACTAAATGCACTAAGTCATGGCAGAAAGCACACAGCTGAGAGAACTGATATTCTAGGTATCTTAAACATTGTTTTATGGTTGCAGAATATATGGAGAATTGGAACATCTTGATACTGGAACACGTCAGCAAATTTGGGAAAACTCAGAGAACAGAAATAATCAGGGGAAATTAATTTCTCAGAAGAAATAAAACTATGTCAGTTGGAAAACACAATTGCTGCATTCAAGAGTGCAAAATTCTCAGAAGAAGGACTGATTGCCAGGGTATGTTTTTCATTGTCTTCAGTGGATAGGGCTCATATAGATTCAGTCAGGAAAAAGAAGATTCAGGCTTTTTAGTAAAGTGTATTAATAAAAAGTGCTATGGGATTATTTGGGAGGTGCAGCAGGGAAAGGAAGGACTCTGAAGTCTCTTCCTGGTTCTGCCCTGACGTACTACATGATTAGGGCACAACATTTATACCCACCATGTTTGTAAAACTGAACTGCTACTAATTACTGAGGCAGCTGCAGAAGTACAGAATGGTCTATTGAGGACAGAACACCTTTGTATTTATGAGAAGCTTGAAATTATACTGCAGCTCACTGAAAGGTCACTTCTAGTGATCACTGGAACAACTCTGTCGCTGTATCCTGGGGAACAGTCTAGACATACCAGCTGATGTTACTGTACTTTTTGTGATAGCTGTTATTCGTAGGAGAGCTTTACAATGCTAAGGTTAAAACTAAAAGACCAATGACTTAAAAGACTGAGATAAACTTGGGGGGGGGGGCGGTGTGGAGGGAGAGAGAAGCGCAGACCTTCTCTCACACACTCCCAAGTTATCAACAATACCAAAAGCTGAATTTTCACTTACCAGTAGATTCTCCGGCTTGATATCCCTGTGGACAATGTTCAGGCTGTGAAGATATTTGATGGCACTGGCCAGATTGTAAAGCATCCCACTGGCATCCCGCTCTGTATATTTGTTGGTGGAAGTAATAGCATCAAAAAGATCTCCTCCCTGGAGCAAAATGACCATGGCATATGAGCAACACTGCTTGTGAAATGACTGAAAGATTTAGGGAAGATCAAGGAGCATCATTTATAGAGGAGGAGGAGGAGGGAGGAGCAGTACAGTTTCCTTGCAGCTATAAACTTTGGGTACTGTGATGACATCCCCCATAATGGCAGCTGAACATATCAGTAATTCAAAACCATTTGTTATGATTTGGTTGGTCAGCCAAGAGGCCGGAGTCTCCACTGCAAACTGTTCCCACCTGCTGCTGCTTTTGTAACATGTCCGGCTCTTGCCAACCTGTGTGTTCAGAGCCCCTGTTGTCAATTTCTGGCATGCCTACATACTTGCCTGTCACGATGCCACGTACCAACCCTTCCCACTCTATTATAATCACAAAGAGGCTGACATCAAATTTTTGCCCTAAGTCTGACTGAACTCCAGAAAAACGAAGAAATTCTGAGCAAAACTCAAACCAGCTACCTGTCATCACTGCTAGTGTATTTTAAAAGTCTGTTTCCATCTCATAAAACTTTGAAAACATGGATTTTAGAAACCACTTTCTCTACACAAGATGTGAAGTTTTTGATAGTGTGATACTCTTCCTGCAGCTAACACTGAAGAACTTCCCAGCATATATGTCAGACAATCATACTGGAAGACACTTAAGAATTAACATTAGTATTTCACCATAGCTACAAACACAGATGGCAGCTTGTCCCATTTCCAGCTCATTGTGATGTCTACTGCCAGTGAAAGAAAAACAAGAAAAGAAGAGAGAGAGAAAGAAAGAAGAAAAGAAGGAAAATTAAGTGGAAGTCCTCAAAGTTGCAATGATCTTCACCAGGATCTGAGGCAGCCATGACATTTGGACTGTATTTCCAGAGCTGAGCTGGCAAGTGGGAAGACAAACATGTAAGTTCTTGGAGAAAGACCAAAAAATAAGTTTAAAGAAGAGATTAAGGAGGAAGCTTGACAGAGTGGAGGAAAAAACAAACACCTTTTGAGAGATACTACTCGGAGGTATTGGGCCTTTGGCCAAAATCAAAGCAGCACCATAAAGGAAACACAGACCAACAGGGAAAAAGAGAGGAGGGAAATGATAATTCTGCAAAAACAATGCAAAAGTCCCTGCTGCAGTCAAAACATCAAGGAAAAAAATTTATCACAGGAGACTATATTTTAAACAAAAAGTAGCTGTTTTCTGAAGGCAACAGAGGGGTCCCAGCTTTGCCAACCCTCATGATTTTATCAACAGCCTCAAGTTATTTGACGGGTTTTTTTTAAGGCTCAGCTCCAGAGTAACCACTGTTTTCATGAAGAGAAAGGAGGAGGGGGAAGAATCAAAAAAAAGAATTTTTCCAGGAATCATGGCTACAGAGAAAGAGGTAGGAAAAGACAACCACCAAAGCCTCAATCCTGAGAAAACAGACATTACTTGTTAAAAAAACCCAAACAAACTATTAAAAATCTTGCATTGTTGAGGTGCAGCTGAAGTCTGCCAGGGCAGGTTTATTCCCACTGTAGATGCAAAACCCCAGCTTTGGAAACTGCTTGCAGCCAACCATTGTCAAATCTGGATCACATCAAAACCTCTTGCTCTGGCTGGTGATTGATCAAGATACATCAAGATACATAGTGTCAAGGAAAGGGAGGAAGAAAAGGCCAAACTAAACCAGATAGAGGATTAGAAAGAAAGGCCAAATATTTGGCAAAAATACAATACCATGTACTTCATGGCATTAGCTGATCCCTACATATTAGATATCAGCATGTGGCAAAATATGTGGGATAAATAATCTATCTTCCCTAAGCTCCTTCCTGTGAAGCCCCTGTACCAGCTGCTTTTTAACATGAGGTAGTGGATTAGACAGATCTTTGGTCTTATCTAACACGTTCCAGATGCTCAGGAGAAGTGTCAATAACATCAGCAAAGGATCTGCCTCCAAACAAAGAAAGCAGCCTGAGCTGAGATGTGAGGGGTGAGAAGGAAAGAAGCTGAACCTTAAAAAGAGAACGGAAAATTTTGGCCTAAAGTCAGAAGAAAAAGAACAAATGTTCATGCGCAAGAGAAACCTAAACTTAGAAAAATATAGAGGTTGCAGAGCACATTATCAGACGGTCAAGCCAATCTGAAGCCGAATCATTGTCTCCAGTTAAGCAGCCTACTTTACATGGTAAAGTTTCTTACCAGGTAGCCTGGTAAGAAAAGAGAGCACATATTTAGTCTGTGGGATTGTCTGCAGTTAAAAGGGAGGCGATATCCTGCAAAGAGTTAACAGAGCTGACAGCTATATCAGGCAGAATTGTTTTCAGACTTCCCTTTCCCTGAAGAGCACTTTAACCTGCAAGGTTCTGCTTAGCCAATTCACACAGCAGGTCACTATCATTTATTCAGGCACAAGGGTGAGTTCAGGATGACATTTCAGTCTTAAATCCCCTGTTCTGGAGTGAAATGGGACCAGTAACATCTGAATGCAGTTTTTATCATCTGTGCACATGAGGAAGTATACTTGGAAGTACAGTAACCAATTATTTATTTATTACCTTGTTATGTAAATGATATAATCTCTCTTTTCTTCTGCAAAAGTGAAATCATATCCTGGAGCAGTAAAGGAAACTCTGCAATAAATCTTGCTTGTTAAATTGGCCAAACCCCTGTTAGGTTTGAATAACAATTTTGTTTCGCTGTGTAAAAAGGCAACGTGCCAGAAACCAGGTCCTCGCTTCCTTTTACAAGCACCACTTGCAATGTGTTTATATTTGTATTTATGAAGTGCTTTTTCTTACACTTTACAAAGCAATGGCCTATCTGCCATGAGGTGAGGGCAGTACTTGCAGCAGCCACTTATGTCAAACATGTTACTGCCAATTAATGCAGGGTGGTATTAACTGAAACCGTGCTCTGCAGTATCAAGCCTTTTCTCCTTGAATTTCTTTCCTGTCTGTGAGTTTGATTTAAAGTCAAGTCTTCAAAAGTCAGTCACTAACAGATGGTTAATCAATTCTAACAGTGCACGCTATGAAATGGTAACAGTCAGCAATTGGTGAATTAACAATTAATGTCTTTCCAGAAATACCTTCCCTGGTGCCCATAGAGTATAACAAGGCGCTTTTTTCTAATTAAATATTAAGGAATAGATGATTGCTTCAAAGAAACAAAGTTAACTTCCCAGGATTAGGATATTTCTTCTAAATCTCTTCTATTATTCCACATAAAAGTAAAGAACATTAAAAGAGTGCTCTCTAGGATATCTGAACTACAGAGATGTCTATAAAGCCCTTCTATAGCATAACTTAAAGCATAAATATCTTGCTATGTGCAGCAATCCTGAAGAGTAAAGAAGAAAGAGTGTAAAACCCCAGATTTTTCCAGAAAGTGAATATAATGGATGGTTTTCTTTATACACACCTTTCAGGCTAGTTATTTTGTAAGACTTTTCAGTCCCCTCCTCTCTTATTTAGCTGAGTAGGACTTTGATTAAAAATCCACCGGAGACTACAGTTTGAACATTTTTCAAGCATGAATAGCACAGCAGGTTGCACCCATAAAACCAGCTATGTGCTTACATCTTGGCAGGTTAGACAAGGCACAGCTTTTACTTCTTAGCACACCTCATGGGGCCAAGACGAAGGATTTGTCAATGCAGGCTGAAGCTGTGGCTACACTGGATTACAACGCTGTGCAAGAGTATTGAGGTACCTTTGAACAAGCTCTCATGGACACCGGGAAAAAACTACAGTAACGTGGATCTCAGAGTGAGCTCACTTATCATAGAAAAGAGCAGTAATTATGATAAAAATAGTGTTAGATGGCTAATGGCATCTGATCTGAAGCTGTGCTATTTCACATTGCACTCCCCAGTGCAAGAGAGGGCTGTGACTATGAAGAAGGCGGAGAAATTCTTCTGGGACTGGTTACACAGAGGGATTCGTGGTGTGGAAGAGTGCCAGTATTTTGCTTTTTTCTTAGGATTTAACCTCTCCATCAGAGACTAAATGGGGATGCTGGGTACCCTGTCAGCTCCTTGCCACCAGCATGCCCCAGTGTGCTTCCTCAGAGTTTGGAGGTGGTGGACAGCAGGGTTAGCTGGACCATAAGCTCCATAGCACCACTCCAGCCAAGTAGGGCATCGGGCAGACTCAGACCTAAGAGGACAATCTTGCCATCTCCTAAGCTGTGGGGCGTGGCCTGAGCTTCTCATGGATAACAAGGCTGTCCCAGCTTGCCACAAGGACAGGGAAAATCTGTGGCCATCCACCCATGGGCCACACTTGACAGCTTCCCAACTCCGCACTGGGAACACGGTTTCTATCACCGCTGCTGCCACGGAGCATGGGGGATAATGGAACAAAACAAAAAACTTTTCATTCTCCACAGATTGAGAAGTTCTTTAAGAAACACTTGGACCTGGGACTATCTAACATCTCGATGAGGTACTTACATTAAGAGCATCCCCTAATCTCCACCTACAACCAGAGCGAAGCAGATAACAATCCTGCTTGCCGAAACTGCTTTCTCTCACGACCTCTGGTGGTGCCTGTTTCTAACCACGGATACAGAGGATGTCTACCGAAGGTGACCACACTTTTAATTTAAGATAAGTGGAAGTGATCTGGCTGCCAGGGTTCAGACTGCCTGATTTGCTCACAAGTGTTGAGCGTGCACATACAACAGGCCTGCACACAAATGCTGCTGCTGCACAGCTTTATTGTAATCTTTGTCCTTAAACACTTAAAACTGAATTTCCCAGGTGTAGGCATGATAGGCTGCCCCAGCAGAACGTGCTGATCAAGATACAGAAATGGAGGCGGCTGCTGGAAAGATCTTCTTCCCACAGAATAGCTGAGGAAGGAAGGAGAATCGCTAATCCCATTAGTGCATGTGAAAAACAGGTGTATTCTGTTAAAGTAAGTATGGAGGACAAGATGTCCTCAGTGGTTTCCTGTCCTAATTTGTACAATTTACTCAAATGTATTTTTACCACCTTTTATGCACAGTGACATGCTTGTGTATTAGTACCAGAACCGAGAGCTAAATTCATACTTCTTGCACTGCACTGTTGACAGTATGGGGGCAAGAGATGATCTGGTCCGAGTTTCATAATCCAGTTTGAATATGTAATTCCACCAGTAAGCGAAATAAATGCATGAGATCTGGAAGTTATTATGAAGAAATAAATAGGGTCCCAAATATAAAATATTGCATTCACAAACTTACTTTTCAGAATAAAACCATGCTTTAAATAGCAGGTTTTTCTCTTTCACTTCCCCCCTCCTCCAGCTTAAATTTAGATTGTTATCAAGGAGGCAAGCCTGACAATGTGTTAATATAAATCAGTAGAGAAAAAAGACAGGTAATATTGTTTAAATTTAACATAAATTAATAAAATTTAATTAAAACATTTTATCAAAGAATATTGAATTTTGAAGGCTGGTATTTACGGCTATTCAGACTGGGTGTAATTTCAGTTCACCCCAAGGCAGATAAGTTTCTTTAAGATAAAACTTTTTAAAGAGACTTCTTTTGGGGGAGCAAATAAAACTGGTGATCTCCAAAGTACCGTCCACAGAGCACTTCTGAGTGTGGCTAACAGAAAGTTAGACAAATATTTAAAATATTTGAAAGCTATAAAAAAAAAATCTGACAGTGGGTTACACATCTTTCAGTAGGGTGCTGGACAAGACTACTTTCAGAGACCCCTTCCATTCTAAATTATTCTGTGATTCCATGATTTTTAGTAAGCTTTAATACCATGAAATTTCTCAGTATGGTTGAAACAATTCTTAATAAGCAGCTTGTCTCCAAAATACTCACTTTTACAAGTTCCATAACAAGGTACAACTCAGTTGGCATGTCCATCTCCTCAATCAGAAGTACAATATTGGGATGCTTGACTCGTCTTAAAATAGATACCTCGTTCTGGATCATGTGTTCCTGCCACACAAAAGAAACCTTTAATGACTGTGGGTTGGTGGGAAAAACTTTCACCTCCATTGTACAGTGGAAAATGTAGAGAGAATTGGGACCTGCATGGATTCTTCAGGGTTTTTTAAAAAGGTAACAGATGTTGCCTCCAGCAATATGGAAGGAACATATCTAGAAACAACATCAGTGTGACAACTGAAAGAAGAACAGAGTAGAACATAGAAAAAGAAATGGAGGAAAAGACACATTTCTGAGGCAGAGAAAAGTTAAATGTGGAAGCTTCTAAATTTTTTTCTCCAATGCAGAATCTTTCCATTTAAAAATATGATAGCTTCTTCTCAGAGAACATTTGTTATAGATTTCAAAAGGCAACAGAAATTCACTTACTATAAAACTGACATCAATTTGATTAACCTTGCATACTGTTTAGACATAGTGACCGGTGGTGTTGTAACTATTAGTATTATATTTCTGTTTTCTATAACATCTGGGATTATGAAAGCTAGAGGATGTAATTGCAGGGATAAAGAGCAAGGGGAGTGAGTGTACCCACCCACAACCAACCAACTGGAGAATCAACACATGCATCTAGAAAGGCACATTGGAGCCTTTTATACTGATACGCCAAGGGTCTCCAGAGGGCAGGCAAAGGCTTCAAAAAAAAGATTCTTACACTTGCCAAGAAGAAGACAAATACCAACAGCTTCCCAAAGTGATCTCTCACAAAATATTTCTTGAAAAAAAAATATCTTTTGGTCTCATTTGATTTTTTTGTACTTACTTTTCCTCTACATTTACTTTTTTTGATTATTTTCAGAGCATATTCTCTACCAGTTGATCTGAGGAAAGAGAAAAGAAAAAATTGTATGTTCAATCACATTGACTATTTTTCTCCGTCGAGTTTATATTTGTCATTTGAGCACAGTAGATCTGGGCAAGAATTCTATTCAAGTATTTGTTTTGTCGACAAATGAGGCTTGGATCTGTCTGGAATTGTGAACTTGAGCCACATTTATTGAATATGTGTGCCCGAGAAAAAAGCATTAAGCATTTTTTTTAAAAAATGAAGACATTTCAATGTTTTTGAAACAAAATCACTTGATTTTTTCATTTCGTAGTGGTATTCGTTATTTCTTCTGCAGTTTTATATAAAAATATTATATGGTATTTACAGACCCAAATCTTCTCAAAACCAAAAAGTTTTGTTTTCTATTAAACAAAAAAATACAAGCCATGGAAAATACATTTATTTTTTTACTTAAAATGAAGAGTCATTTGTTTTACCTTAGCACTCGCAACTACTAAAATAAAAAAGTCAGTCTTTGGAACAATATTTTTCGTATTCAGTAAGTATTTGATACCTAGCAGAGTTAAATATGATGTTTATGGGACAGAATATGAAAGGTTCTGGAGACAGTAAGAAATTATAGAGAATTAGTTCAGGATAAGAACACATTTCCTTTTAGGTGGTTTTTTTTGGAAACCATATAATATTTTTCACTACCACATACATAGATATTTATTATATAGAATGCTAACAGAAAACTAAGCTCGTAGACAAGTTCACAATATCAACAACAATATTAAATATTTCTTAACTGAGTTACAAAACCTGAAGATGGCTATAAGGACGATACCAGGAAGCTCTGTTTACAAGCTCTAGTTTTACTATAAGGTTAAATGAAGAATGGATAATATAAGAAAAAGCTCTTACTGAAACACTTTCATTTTGTAATAAAAATCTAAAGAGTTTACAAAAGTCTAATACATTGCCCTTAGGCATATGTTTGGTTAAAAAATAAAGAAAAAAATAACCTCTCAAGCATATGGGGTGGTTTTTTTTCATTCTTCATTTAGCAAAACATAGTTAAATTGATACATTAAATTGATATATAGTAAGTTAAATAGAGAAATGAATGTGCCTGAAAGTGTGTGCAGTCTGTCAAGCAGGACATGCAAAGTGAGTCATAAACTGAAAGCACTGCATTAAGAAAACGACTGGGCATTTTCATTGCCATATTTAAGCATGGAGACCTCCTCTGGCAATGATGTACCACTAGGTATTAATTTAAGGGAAAATGGGGACTTCAACAGAAAAAAAACCCCAAAATATTAATTCTGTTTGCGTTCCCAGGTCAGCAGGGAGCAAAGACAGTCTGTATTAAGACATCAATTAACCGACTGTGCAAAGAAATCACACTGGATGATGACATTTATGACTTGGGAAAAAAGTACAGCATGGCTGTTCAAGACTTAAGCAAAGAAAAATTAAAACCTTCTCATATCTGTACTCCCCCACAACAGGGTTTAATGCTACAGCCCCCAGAAATGGGCCGCACTCCACGTGGGGTGCCCCTTCCCGGTGCTGCTGTTTGGTGGCTACAGTCCCAGCTCAGTGAGGGGACAGGCAGAGATATGAACACTATTCTGGGGGAATGGAAGGAGGAGGTAGGAGAAGCAATATTAGAAATTAAGATATCTGGGGTTCAAACTCAGACAAAATATGCCCTCTTTCAATAGGAGTCTCTTTCAAGCTGCTTGGTTGCCCTAGGAATGCTTCCTTTCTGTCACGAGAAAGGAAATTGATGGTTTTTGTTGGCCATGGGAGACTCCATGTACTCCAAAACACTGGGAAATCTGAGCTAGTGAGGAAATGTCAGAATTTGGAAGTATCTGAAAGTTAAAAATGAACCCATATAAAAACACCGCAGGACAAATTGCGCATACGATGGAGCAGATATGTAACGAGCAGATGACAACTCTGACTGCTCTTTGTTTTGGTAAAAAGAAAATTAAAGCTAAGATAATGCAAATCCTTTCCCCTAAAAAGCTGCAGAACCGCAGGCTGTCAGCAGCACTGCAACTTACACACCCGCCAAAAAATATGCACAGCCATGCCAGAAACTCACAGTGAAATGGGCATATCACCTCTCGCCTATCATTCAACCCAAACAATAAAAAGGTGCCACACGAAGTAGGAAACACGTTACGGCTGGGTAAAAGTCTGGACCCACAGCACTAATGCAGGGCACGGAGTTAGACCTCTAGCTCATAACAGGGCTCTGTGCCATGCTCCCTGGATGTTTTAACCTTCTGCAAAGTTCACGGAGATTTCCATTTCACTGGAGACAAAAATCTATCTATCTTCAGTATTTTTGTGTGTGCATTAAATGTATTTGTGTGTGTGTGTGTGTGTGCCCGTGCATTCACAGATGCACAGAATGGGATTTAGAAGTCCCAATGTGAAAATTTTGAAGATGGTTTTTGGTTTCTATTTAGACTGTTTGTTGTCAGAGGAAAATGCCTGTGAATGCACTTGAAGCATCCAAGTGGCTAACCAGTGCACATGGGCTGGTCTCCACAGCTATGGAGAAGTATCCATGCCATCAGTGAAGATGTGTAACAAGGCCCATTCCTACTTGCTTAACACCTCATGGCACTATTTCTTTGAAGTCTAATGCACACAGGAATTGTAAGTCAGAAGAAAGTGGAAAAGTCCTCTGTCCCAAGTATCACCCCATCAATTCTGGCTGTGCAAATGATGGACATATCAGACTTTGAAGTGAGGTGTTTTCTGCTTAGAAAGACTGTGAAGAATGTTTCTGAAGGGGTTTTACATGTACTGGCTTTAATTTACCCTCTGAGCCTTTAATTTCTCTTGTGATGGCAAGGGTATACTGCTTTAGAAGTGGAAACCAACAGAAATAATTCTACTTTAATTTTCAAGCTCTCCCAAAGTAGCAACTCTCTGATATAAGTGGGATCTATGGAATGGTATGGTTCAGAGACCGTAAGAGTAAGCTGCAGAACCACAGGCTGCCTGGGAATATATATATCTGGGAATACCTGAGTAATCATGCTATTTGAGCACATATTCACTAGATACATCGTGTTATCGGATATTTCTGGGACCAGGAGGAGAGACAAAAGGACAGGAAACAGTTTTCATTTAAGCTCTGGAGGATACTGTAATCAGTATTATTTTTAGGTGTGGTGGGACCCATATTTAATTTTGTTCATGTCTTTTCTCCCAGCTTGAGAAAGAGTTGTAAAATGCACACTAGCACATTTGAACTGTCTCTCAGCACAACTGGCATTTTCAGCTGAATGACAATGTATCAAAACCTCAACCTTTTTTTTTATTTTTCCTTGTAATCTGTTTCTCTCAGTCACTACTGACTTTACTTTTAGGCTGCCTTTTTCTCTTTCCTTAGTTACATGTTTTCACCCATGGTTTTCATTAGTCATGCCCCCTCCATAGGGTTTTACAGTGCTTTCTTGTTTTCATATTGTTTTGCTTTGCTTCTTTTAGGTTTCCATATTCCCCATTTTAGTGTTCAGACCCTGGGGTTTGATCTGAACAGCTATCGCCCTCCGGATGATCAGCTCCACCATGAACTCACTCCGACAGCGCTCTAAAGGCCTCACAAGAGCTTTGGCCAAGTCCCACAAGCACACTGTCAGCTGATACAGAATCCACTCTTCCCCCTTTCCCCAACAGCTGTCTTCATGGTCTCCGACTTGCCAGACTCTTTCACTTGCAGAGCGGGACCTGTCTTTTTCCAAAGAGACTCTAGTTTAAAACCAGCCAAGCTAATTTATCACCATCTGCCATGAGATCTAATCCTGACTTACACTTTAGGGTTAATATCGCATTCTTACAGGCTAAAGGGCAAAAGTTCTTTCTTTGAGCCCAAAGGAGAGGTTACAGTCTTCTGTAAGAGTCCCCTCTCTAGGATATGGTAATAGGGGATATAAAACTTCACTTGTGGAATTTTGTTACCAGACCTTGACATCTCTATTGTTCTTTCTTTTGGACATCTCTAGCTCTGGCAGTTTTTTGCCTTCTCTGCACTGCTACTGTCTAACATGAGCAATGTTACAATCATTTCACATACAGGCACCTTCTTTTTTACCCCATTTTCTCCTATTTTTAACAATACCACCAAAAGGCACCTGCAGTTCTGCTCAGAGTATTTCTGTCTTTGTTCCCTATTTTTTACACTCTTAATGTTGGGTAGAGCCAGTTCAAACCTGGTTCACGACCTGCATGACCAGATTTAGAAACTGACACCTGAGCTAGTCAACCTGGACACTTTCAGCAACACCGACCTTTGAGGTGACTTGTGACTTCTCTAACCTGGAGTGGATTTCTAAAATCAGTCTTTAAGGGTGACTGTTCTCACCTTTTAAGAGTAAAGGGCACTGAAGAAGTTAGATTTTGATGCCTGCAGTGCAGGCTCCTAAAGTTGGATGGAGCTCATATAATGTCTTAAAGCAGGCAAGCGGGAGATAGATGCCCATTTAATTAAAGATAAACATGGAAGAGTTTACTCTTCAGTGTCAGATGGCAGAATAGATGGATCCAAAGTCAGCTCTTTGTGCTGACCACCACCACTATATCGCACACATAAAACTTCCTGACATTACATTCTTTACAGAATGCCTCTACATGTGAAATATTTCATCGGTCTAATGTAAAGGGAGAGTTGCAAGAATATACTGCAAGAAAAGATGTTATTTCAGTGCAACAAGAAAGATTTAACACAAAGAACTGCTAAAATCATGCGGAGTGCAGCAGAAAAAAACCTGTATAAACCCCACAAAGAATTAAATTAATAGATTGTCCCTTGGACACACTCTTTTTTTCATATGAGAGGGCACTAGTCTAGTTTTTCCATCTGGCATTGAGACATTACCTTATTACACATCCTATATTATACAAATAAAGACATGATCTAGAAAAAGCATGACATTAATGATTATTTTTATAGTAATAAGCATATTATCCTCCTCACCTTTCTATACACTCCTTCACAATAGCAAAATTTCCATCTCCTATAGTCCTTCCAACTTTATATCGCTCTGCTATCGATGCTGGAACCTGGAAACCTTCCTCCAACACTTCTGAAAGAATCATTAGTACATTTTTATTGTTAGTGAAGGAAACACAGATGTTGCACATAACATGCATTTTAAGTCTATGGTTTAGGAGCCTGGAAACCATTCAGAGTCAGTACCTCACTTACTGTACAGTGAAACCATGCTGCTGACATTGTATATACTCAACAGGTTTCACACAGATACAATAATGAAAAATAAGACTTCTGGGGCTCAAACATACCACCATTCAAGTGTTACATAGTTTACCATTCCCATTGCAATATGCCCCCAGGACAAAACCAAAATTGTATTTTTTTAATTATGGAAAGGCCTCTGTGATCTGCACAAGCGCAGACCAGCCTCCAAAAAGGGTTGGAACTCCTTGACACAGCATGATTAAATATATGTACCAAAGAAGTCCAACACTCAAGCACTTATTTTATTACATCCTGTAGAGTGAGACATCCATAAAACTCCTCATGTGCTAAGTGCTAGTTCTCCCCCTCCCCCAATATTAAATATTTAGTTTTTAAACAAATGTTCTCAATAATACTACCTCGCATGCAACCTGGGCACCAGATGTTTAGGTAAAATTGCATTACACAGTGTCTAAGCATAAGAAAAGTTCGTCGTTTCATGTGTTTTAGTGCTCAGTCATGTACCATTATTTTTAAATGTATTTGAAATAGCGTGTTACAAATACCTAACATGCCTCTAAAAGCTGACTGTAAACTGCAGCTGATACAAACTACTATGTAAATATTGTAAAGTAAAAAAAATGCCTCTCAAAAATGCGGCTTGAATTTACACTCTTTAAGACAGTGCTTTTAACTGTATCTTTATCTGTCCTTCATTCCAGTTTAGTATTAAAAGTGAATGTTATGATACAAGGAGGCTGGGGTTTGCCTGAATTAACAGGCAGCATGAAGAGTTACTGTCAGACGCAAGCATACACACACACTTAGTATATGTGCATGTGAACTGGCAGTATTGGAGCAGACACTATCCCTTAGACAACTTGCTCAAAGCCTTAGTACAGGGTGAGACTAATCATTTCTGAGTAAAGACCCAGGACTGCAGCGTGTTCTTTAGTACCATGCCAGACGAGGCAAAAAATTAGTGAAATAATACAGTCAGCACTGTGACACCTGCAGAACTAATATCTAGAGTATCATGCAACAAACACACCTCTGAATAAAGATGTCCAGATCCAATCTGATCCAGAGTGAATCTAACTGGTTTGCTAAGACTGATGAGCCTCCTCACGGAGAGTCATCCAGCCCGCAATGCTCCCACCTTCTCCGGCAGGAAGAATGACTCATTTCCTACACAGCTGCTGTTACCACTACATTGACTGCTCCGAAATGTCAGCCTTCAAATGTTACCTTCTGCAGGTCCATCATTTTCATCCATAGAGCTGCAAACTTTGGTGGATGCTAATGAAGTAGAGGAGCCACTGTGTTGGGAGCTCTGGAAATGGAGAGACACAAATGAAAACAGATGATTTTTAAGGAGCACGAGTACCCGCAGCATGTTTCTGCTGGACACACGTCCCAGAGAGTCTTCAGTGTTCCCTATGTAAAGCATCAATTTACTTTGGTGGAGGGATATGCGGATGCCTGGGAAGAGTCCAATTTTTCCACTGAAATTACACCTTTGGTACCCACATGTACATGGAGATATCCCTGATCCATCATGTGCAGCAATGTGCAGCAACGCTTTTATGTACGGTCCATTAGTTTCTCCCTATTCCACACACATTTTGGCAGGGAAAACTGAGGAGCTGTATGCGCTCTGTAGGCAGGAGACTGTTTTCTCAGTGACACCGCTAACCCAGCAGGCGCTAGAAGCATGAATGTCTGTTTTGACTGAAGTTGGCTTTGTTATGGGCGGAATTCCTCACTTTTGCAAACCTCCCTCTGCTGAAATCCTCCCCAGTTGTGTTCTAGAAGAGAGAAATCATTACGATAATGTATGGAGAAAATAAAATGTCAGGGTGAATAATGTTTGCTTTTTTGGAAAAGCATTTGATTGGATATAGCTCACTTGAGGCATGAGTCTGTACCTGGGTTTTAAGTACTTGCACAGCAAGTGTTTGCCTATGCAGTTAATGGGGGGAGGACGGTATCTCTGTAGTCTCTAGAAGGAGACTCGTAGCCACCCAGCTTGGATGCCGAAAGTATAGCAGACATCCTCTCACCAGGGAAGCCTTCCAAAGCACCTATCAATGTCTATCAGTTACGTATGGACTCCAGGCATATACTTTAGGAAGACTGCTTCATCACGCATGTAGATGGATGAAACTACACAGACATATGAGATGGACTGGATTTCACCCAAAACTTTTATCCTGTGCTGCGTAACAATTATACAAACGTATCTTCAGGATTCTCCCATCTTCAGAGGAAACCAGAAGAAGCTACAAATGTAACAGTGGCCCTTTAACCTTAAAGTGAGCATTTCCTCAGGTCCTTGTGTTGCAACATAAGTGAGAAGTATTCAGAGGATTTCCAAAACTAAAACTTTCTCGGGTTCACATAGTTTGCATGCTGAAAGGTTACAAAGTGCTGCAGTATTTAATTACCTCCTTCAAGCTATGTATTACATAAACTGCAGGCTGTACTGCCTGTCACTAACACTATCGGTTCCTTATCTGTGTTTGCAAGGTATCTAGATGCCCACAACCAGGGAGGGTGCCAACCCACTTTACAAATTTAATACAGCTTCTTTGGAATGATCTCTCTCCTCTGCCACCGCAGAGCACAGCCGACGACTGGAGCAAGAATAACTAATGATGCAGCAGTTGGGATTTTTGCAGAGTACGGAGCCAGGGAGAAGGCAGTCAGCAGAGTTAAAAGCTGGCCAGTGTGCCGAGTTCATTTGAACAGACTAACTTTTAACTTCTCCCACAGTAGATTAAGGTCAGATGATTTAGACAAAGGCTGAACTTGGCCTATTTTTCACTAAATAATCCTGAGAACTTGCACATCCTGCCTACCAAGAGAGTCTTTGCCCTTTTTTTCTTTTAATCAACCCCAGCTTATTCCTTTCATCCATCCAAGCATTTCTTCTGAGCTTTGACCAGAATTAAAAATCGCATTAATCAGTTTTTGGACTACTTTTGCTGCCTCTTGACAACAGAAGTGAGCACTGACTGATTTTATGCAGTTCGCTGAGATATTGTTGCCCTTGTTTCATGATTAGGACGTGTGCTAAACTTTGCAGGATGTCTCAGTAAAAACTTACCTCTGGTTCATTTTTGAACAAATGAGCAGATGAGGATCAACGTAACAGGAAAATGCTAGGAGTTCTCATGCCTGGAGAAGTCACTCTCAAAGCCTATTTTCATACACATGTAATGACAGAATTGTTTCCTTTACACTCTCCTGCTTGTAAAATAAGCAGAAAAACATGTTTTCTCTACTCATTCTGCTGTGTCTGTTTGTTTTCCTAGGCCAGGCATCCAATTTCTTACTTCTTTTCCCACTCCACAGTATTCTCTTAAAGGAATTACAATTCAAATATGTTTAATATTTGTTACATATACAGTCAGGAATGAATCTTTACAACATTTCAGGGCTACAACTCAAAAAGGTTAGTGCTAGATTTTCAATAGATTATCAAACAACTACTTTATTCATTTTTTTTGTGTTTTAAATAGTGAGATTACACTTTTCAGCAGATGTTAGATCAAGACTACCGACTACACACCGCTGCAGCTTTCTTTAGCAGTCTGACGGTCTCTTTACGGAGTCTCGCACCCATTGTTCTCATTTGTGAGAATGGGAGACGTGAAAATTGAGACCTAACTCAGTGGCCACATCTTCTCAGAATGGGTGCCTAGAGAGACTCAAATTTCTGTTTGGGAACCTAATTTCTCAAGGACCCTCAAGACGAGGTTTAGCTGAGAACTGCAACTGCTCAGTCCTTCCAAAATCAGACTCCTTCGAGGGCCCATTTCAGCAAAGCGCTTCAGCAAGTGCTTCGCTTTAAATACAAATAGTCTTAATGGCCTACACACGACTGAAATTAAATTCACTCCTAAATAGCTGTCTTAGGTATACCTCCCTAAATATGTATTTAGCCTAGGTTTAGTTAAACAAACTGAAAAAAAAGTGGCCCACAGAAAATTTAAAGGAAATAAAACAGCAGTATGAGATCATTTTTTTAAGTGCCCCTATTTCTTTTCATATTGACACTACATAAGGATGGGAAGGCTAAAATTATGTTCATAACTGAAGAAGAACTAAAGTGATGCATTAGTAGCATATACTGTATATGCATAGTAGCATACAGCCCCTTCAGTGAGACCTGCGTGCGAAGCACCAGCGTGTGAGCAGCAGCAGAGCTCGCCAGTGACAAGGAAGCAGCAGGTAAGAACACATTTGCTACAAATACATACTGCGGTTTTTAAAACTTTAAACTTTAAAATTTTTAAACAAATCAAAAAATATGAAGAAAACACATACTTTTCGTTACCTTTGCTGAACCCCTCCTATTAAAACAATAGATTAAAAGGAAATCAGGAGCTGGTACATTTGCATATATTCACCAAGTCTGCTGACAGACCCCCTTTCACAATTAAAGAGACGTTACTAGGTAAACACGACACAAATATTTTCGTCTTTATTCAGTCCTCTGGAACAACACGCAGGCATTTACTTATTTATCTTTACTTCAGCTAGAAGGACATTCCTTTTATTTAGACTTTAATTAGCTCGTTGTTCTCACAAGCTGAAAGCCCTCTGGGTCCAGCAATCCTTGTGGGTCTCGGTGTTCCTTCCAGTTGGCTTGCCAATCGTGAGGCAGTCTGTCATGCACACTGTTGCTCTCACAGCTGTGGACCCCATCAGGGATATTGCAGATGGGGAGGGGGGAAAAACAAACTCTAAGCAAGAGTATAATCTCTTCAACACACAGACCTTAATGCAATTAGCTGTTTTAATTTTAAGAGATGCTGAGGTGCTTGAGATGTCATCACTTTTACACAGATTTAAAGGGGTCCAGTTGCACAGGTTGCCAGCACATGGCCATTTTTATGGCACACCTCCATAAAAGCGATGGCACAAAAAAATCAGGTCTTTGGCATAAGGATTTCTGATCCTATTCAGGTTTATATAACAGATGGCCAGCACACCACACTTCTCATTGATGTGAATGGAAACATTAGCGCTATAGAGTTTCATCCATGTCTCACTGGGAGATTTATTTAGCAACTGTTTTGTAAATAGTTTGTATCTCAGTGGAAATTGTGCTAAATCCATGAAAAAAAGGCAGTAAAATAAATGTTACTGTAATTTCTCTCTCCCCATACTCACCTTTGTCCTAAATTAATCTTAAAATCCCACTGCAAAAAAACAGCAGGAATTATTCTTGTGGACTACCAGTATCAGCAGTTACGAAAAGAAACTTAAACAAGCAAGACTAGGAAGTTTGTTAATGTAATTCAGATTCCTGAATCTTAAACCCCAAACACTGCATTGTATTTTCCAAACCTCTCAAAACCTTTATTAGCACATATGGAGTCTACAAAGTCTCTCAACAATAGATTCCTTTGTATTTTCCTAGCATGAAGGAAGCATCTGGATGAAATGTGAGTAACAAAAATGCACACAGGTGTAACGCTAAGTTTGGATCTCCTGCAGAGTTCTGCTCTTTTAGAAACGGGCTTAATGAAGCGAAGATTAAAATTAGTAAACAAAGTATAAATTCAGGAAGGAGGCTCGGGATAAGGGAGTTATTAATATTAATCTTTAAATGATGCCTCCTAACATTTTCCTTATTCCAAAGAATTCTACAGAATTTAAAAAAAACATACAAAAAGCTATGTGTGTCAGTAATATGTGTAAGATGAAGTTCAACTCAGCAAGGATAAATAGCATTAAAACCAAAACTAAACAGTTAAGCGACCACGCTCGCCTCTTTTGGAGCCCATACTAGCGTTCAGTCTGGTTATAAATAACCTTTGCAAGGTAGCCGTCATGAATTCCTGACATAGTCAATTCCTTAGCCTAAAGATCATCACGGTTAATGGCAAAATAAAGACAACAGTCCAGTGCAGGTATTAGCTTTGAAGGACTTTGAAGGGCTCAAAAAACTCCTGTAACATTTAACAGTGTTAAGCGAGAAATAAGTGAGTCAATAAAACAAAATGGTACATCTCCAGAGAACAAAAGGTAAAGCAGAGGACAGCTGGTTTAAACCAGTAAAATAATATATTTTGATGCAACTTTTAAGAAGACAAACTCATTTTTTTATTATTCAATTTAGAGAGAAGCAAAGGGTTACACTGAAACTCCTTCTCCCAACTCTATCCACCGAAAAATGTTTTTGATTTTCTTTTGTTTAATCGCTTACATTTTTTAGCCCAGCCAGCTGAGACAGGGAAAAAAGTTTTCATGTAAACAGTACAGAGCTGGCAAGAAATTACTTCATGGAGAAACACCAAATCCACAATCTTCACGCGAAAGAATGGAAGCCAATGGAATTCAATGTATAGAAAGAGAAATGATGCAATTGTTTTCTTTTCAAATTCGGACACTGCACTAAACTGACACATAAGATCCAAATTTATTTATAAACCGCTTCATCTGGAGAGGCATAATAAAAAATGTATGCAAACCTGCTGTTTATCCACAGTTCTACATCCTGCCCTGTCTTGTTAGACACTTGACTTTAGAGAGGCCCTACATAGGGAAATCATATTTTTTTGTTCATTTATGCAATTCAGGATTTATACAGCTTGGAGAAGAGAGAAGTTCAAATGACACAAGCAATAATCCAGCGTGTGTCATTCAGGAACTTGTGTTGGTTTTCTTCTTTGAGTGATAAAGGGACAAATGGGAGAGTTTGTAAGGAAATGGAGCTCACAGACTGAAGTTAAATTTTCAAGCTGAAGCACTTTGTTTTCTTTGGATCCTCTTATTAAGCTGCAGCATCGACTGCTTATACACTCATTTGATTTGTATAACAAGGCAATTCTGAAAGACCAACATGGTTTCCTATATGGTATTTAACAGTAAACTTAAATCTAACCTCCACTAGCTCCTAACAGCTGCTTCCAAAGCTGAGCCATAATTCAGACTGTAGGCTCACCCAACCTTTGGCATCCTCCAGAAAAGATTGATGATCTAAAAAAAAAAAAGTATCAGATTCATGGTATTGGAAGTTGACCTGTCATTACTGTATCCGTACTGCGGTTAACATAAAAAGTTACATGTGCAGTGATGCAATGTGAAGGTTTCCTTTTTCCTTCTCTAAAGTTACACACAGGCAAAATTTTCCACTCAACTACAGAATAAAAATTGAAAGGCCATCAAAGGAGGTTCTTACTTCTTCCACCTAATTAAGGGCACAGCACAATCACCACTTTTATTTTTAATCTATTTGAGTTGTATTTTAAAAGCTCTCCTGGTATTCTTAACTGTTACTTGGTAGAGACAGAAACCTCGATTATTTTGTTTCTACTCTTCCTCATTTCTACAATATTGTTTCCTTTCTATGTCTGCACACCTTTTTTAGGCAGACCTATTTACTAGCAACCAAGAGGGTTTCAAATCTAGAACTTTTATCAGGCCCACAGATCCCTCTAGGAGAGTGTCTGAACATCAGCTGAAGCATCAGACTGGCAGATGACATGTCAGAAATTGTAATGTCTCTCTTCCCCCGCCCCCGCCAAACAAAAAATAAAACTAGGCTATAGATATGTATCTTTAAGGAGTGGAAAGATATATCAAGGAAACAAGGTACTTATTTTAAAACACCGTGGGTATGTTTCAGCACTCTTAGCTTTTCACAGGCATATTTTCCTAATACTTGCCTTAAGAGGAGTGCTGCTGTAGCTGAGTTGTCAGCAGGGAGCTGGTACCTCGCTTTGGATAGTCTACTAATTTCTCACTTCATACTTCAAATCTACCCCGTCGCGTGCACACAAACTTACCCATAATTCAAGGCAGGTATATTTACTGTCTCCAAAAGACCCGTTAGAAACCAAATTCTTCCTCGAAGGATCTTTTGCATCAACACACTAGAGGCCAGAGTTTATTATTTAAAAAGGCATGGAATGCATCTACTATTTAAAGGAACCCATGAGGATGCATGAATCCCATACGCTTATACTAAGTGAACTGTTAGATGGAGAATGCTGATCCAAAATGAACAAGCAGTACCAACTGCAAGTATTTTTTAAAGCCTGTTAATAATGTTTCCAAAATAAACTCACTGAACAGTGTGTATTTTTTAAATATATTTATTACATTGCTTACAATAATCTACAGTAATGTTAAATCTAGCGAAACAACAAATTGCAACCAGGATGACATGGTCAAATATGAAACACAAGTACAACACAGTATGATGAAACAATGGCACAAAAATGAAGGTGATTTTCTTCAGCTGATCATATGAAATAAAACATTCATCAGCATTTATTTTTGCAAGTTTTACATTTTTTGTTGATAAATCAACAGCTTTCTTTTTGGTTTCCTGCATCACATTAATACAAAAATGGTATATTTTAAAAAGCAAATATCCAAGCACTTTTCTTTAAAAAAAATAATTGTATGCATAACTTCGTAAAATCTTAAACTTATGTTGTAAATGTGCCAATATTTACAATATCATAGTGCAACTAACAAAATGAAGAGGCCTTAGCACAAACATCGTTAGCTCCTCTTTCACTAGAGTCCAAATTCCAAAACACTGTATTGCAGGGCAAACCACAAACTAATTACCTCATATAACATCAGACAACAAGTACACGCTGAATACAGTACAGCTTTTTTCTTACTTCACTGCTGAGGGTTAATTAAAAAAAATTTGTATATAATCAACATGCGCAAATACAGACACTAAAATGCCTATGAATATGTACGTGTGCACTGCGTGTGTTTTTAACCCTTCGCTAACGTGTGCGTACACAACACATGTATCTACATACCCATTGCCTTCCACGGGGAGTTAGGGAGCTCAGCCAGTCTCAGATCAGGTGCAAGGTGAAAGAGGCAAACCGAGCCGGCCGAAAGGTGTTGCAACAGCAAACACAGCTCAGAATAGCCTCCGCTCTGCTTGGCAAGCCCTGCTTTCTGAACGGAGGGGCTTCCTGGGGGGTAGCACACCCATTTCCAAAGAGTGTGACAACCGCTTGCTTACTTCGCTCTGCATGTAAAGCTACTGCTGGCTGCGTGACATAAGGTTATTTTTCTATTTGATCACTCATAGTTACAAGTTCTCATCCTGTCACTAACAGATAAACTGAAAGTGAAGATTAAATAAAGAACAATCTTGTATTCAGTTGTATGCCATTAATTGGATACAAGAAAAAGCACAGACAACATTAATCTAAGTATTCATCAAGTGACGAGGTGATTTAGCACCATAAAGATTTTCTGTTTGTTCATTTCTCCACTATTTTTGACAAAACAGTAAACTTGGGTTGATCAGAGGTTCTTTTCTATATTACTGTTAATTCATTTTAACATTCAGAGTTGGAGGACATTTTTTTGTAACATACTGCACTATATAAAGTTCACATCGCAGTGTGAAGTATGAAACTGTAAAAGCAAACACTATTATTTATTTCAATTATTACATGACACAATCCCAACCCAGGTGTTCTTCAAGGTTGTTTAACTTTATGTATCCTTTCTTATAATAGACATTTATAGCCACAATATTAATGCCCCAGAATTTTAATTTTACAGTCATATATGCCCTGTGAAAATGGTTTAAAGATAAAAATAACTAAATATAATGTGCTGTTGCTGAATTATTTTACAAATTGAAAAGCAATTTTCACATTGGATAATGAATGTTAAAGATTTTACTGATTTGAACAAAAGAACTTCTAATATTGCATGACTTAATACACTGCAGAACAGTGCAGTTCAAGAGGAGACACAAGTCTGAACTTGTCAAAACAATACTATTTCAAATTTATGATTAATGTTTTGTCTGTGTATATATATTTGTGCATAAGGTCCTATCCTTCCCACCTCGGAGTCAATCGTGGTTTTGCCACTAACTTCAAACTGAGCAGAACTTAGCCCTTGTTTGTACATGAGATCTCTTAAAATTGTACAGGCTTCCTCGGGGGAGCTGCTCAGCAAGTACAGGTTGGTGCAGCTCCACTGACTTTAACAGAGCTATAGCGAATCCCACCAGATGAACATCCTCCCATTACTACATTTTCCCCACATACTTGTTTAAAGCCACAAATGTGGCATAACTATGCATGGGTTTCAAAGCCATTAATCTATGTATACGTGTGTGTGTATGTATGTATAAATATAAACATACACATTCTGTGCTTCACATGTGAAGTTTGTTGCATAAAAGAAGAAGAAAAGAGATTAAAAAAACCCAGAAAGTTGCAGAAAGCATTAGGGAAATAATCACAAGTATTCATAAAGCTCAAAGGGAAGCAAAGCATTCACAATCTATACAAGACTTTTTAGCTACATCATAATCACCTTAGAGTAGGCACAAATAATGCAGCATACAGAGAACTATAAGAGGTTCAAACACTATAAAGTTGCTTAAGCTATTCCGTTATCTAATGAAGTCGATGAAATCTAGGGACAAACTAAAACCTGTGCTGTTGCAAGCAGAACTACAGCATCAACAAACACAATTTCAGTTTTACCCATAAACTGAAACCTTCTGGTCTTGCTCAAAAGAAACATTTTATTTCTGCTCATGTATAATGGGAATTACATTCCACACAAAAGGGATCTCAGAGTCTATAAACAGTGTACCTTTTCAATCTCTAAGGGACTTTCATTCCTTAAATGAAATATTAATGATACATATTGCCCTTGAATAGCCCCTTAATACAAGTCATATGTTGAAATGATTAAATGTTATGGACTAGCATATTCTTTGAAACAGTCTTGATGGAGAACTCGCTATGATAACAATTACTGATATAAGGTCCATTTTTCTTTTCCACAGCTAAGCAAAGCCGTGGGATTCAGGTTTGCTGCAATCTGTGCTCCCTGCGCAGAACAAACGTTCTTAATAAACTGCCTTAAGCAGCAGTAGCCTATATGGGAGAGGGGAGGAAAAATAAAATTCCTGGAATTTATTTTCTTTACAGGAAAAAACAATTTTCAAAACGTCAGTAAGTATTTTGTTTGGTCTGGTGGAGTTGTCTGAACATTTGGAAACTGATCCCAATGCACCTTTACATAATATGCATTTCCTGGGATTAAGTAATACATTTTACAAAGACGTTCCTTCATAACAGGCAAAAATGCAAGTAACTTCACAGCTGCGAACTTTAACGGTTTTAGATCTGAAATCTGAAGCAGGAATGGCAAAACATGCATTTCAAAAGGGAATGACCTAACTGCTTCAGCAAACCTGCCAGATCAATGACTTTCTCTCCAGGTGATACTGGAACCAAGTATTGAAAACAGAGAAGGTAAGTTTTGTATTCTGCTGCCCTTTTACTTCTTTTTGCAAATATCCTCCATAAAGAAAATGATACTGATACAGTGAAGCCATAACATCACATGCCAACGTTTTCCAGCTGCTGAATTTTATTATGGACAAATCAGTGTAAAGGAATTATTTCACTACATTTAAAAGTTGGCATGAGGCAGCGAAACATGTTCTGCTATTAAGTAAATTTTCCTGATTTCAAAATATATTAAATCATCACTAAGTAGCTCAAAAAAAAAATCTCTATAGATTTTTGTTGAGGATCAGAATCACACTAATTTCTAATTCTTAAATCATTAGTATTTGAGATACTGAAAGGAAAGGTATAAGACAGTACAAGTGTGTGATCACTACACTATGGGCTTAAATATTCTGCTATTAAGTAAATTTTCCTGATTTCAAAATATATTAAATCATCACTAAGTAGCTCAAAAAAAAAATCTCTATAGATTTTTGTTGAGGATCAGAATCACACTAATTTCTAATTCTTAAATCATTAGTATTTGAGATACTGAAAGGAAAGGTATAAGACAGTACAAGTGTGTGATCACTACACTATGGGCTTAAATATAATAGATAAATTTTAAAGCAATGCAACATACTATAATAGATAAATTCTAAAGCAATATGCAACATACGATGGGAAATATTGCTATTATGTAAATTAAAATAGACTAAGATTCTCACAATAAAGCAGCAGAAAACAAATAAAATTAGTAGATATTTGTTAAGCAACTGGTTATAATGCGTGACCTACTTAAACACTAAAGGAGTTTTGCATATTCATGCTGTACAAAATGACCACCTCTAGAAATTACGAAAACAGAGAAATTAGGTCAATAGGAGGATGATTTACAGTACCACCATTTCTGTAGGCTTTCATTTTAAAATGCATAAAATGTCTTATTACAGCAAATAAAAAATGATGTTCCTGTCCTTAACATAAGTGAAAATAATCACGGTTTCTCAGGCAAAATGTGTTTTTCCAAAAGGTGTCATCATATGTGTGTCAGATGACACTGCTAGCCAGCAGGTCCCCATATTTCCTCACTTAGAAATCTGTCCATATCTACTTGCAACACACGGATGATCAGTATTAAGAGCTCTTGCCAGGTAAAACATTCATGTTGCCTGTGAACACCCTTCTGTTTAGTCATCAAATGGTAATGCAGTGAAGAGAACTTGAATGCTACTTTGAAAGCATTTACTTTTTGTCCTGTGCCACATAGGATTTCTTAATTTTCTTTTCATTTAGATAAACACACTAAACTTAGAGTGTTCCAAATGTGTGTGTCGGGATCAGACAGTATGGTGCAAGCAGTTTAATATGGCAGGTTTTTTCTTTTCTGCATTTTACTTATTCGTTGGTAAAAGCAAAGCATTCATTAACTATTCATACCAAAATGAATAAAGATACCTATGTTAAAAACAGAACATATAATCAGTACCTTAGATGATAAAAAGACTGCTATTCATAAATGTGCCCACTATGGATTTGTGCGTTATATTCACCTCATCCAATCTTCGTTCCTTAAAGTGTGCACAATGCTGTTTTGTATTTGATGGACACATTCAATGGCTCATTCATTACAAATTCTTGCATTAAAATGCAGTGGTAAAGCCAAAAATAGCCCCACATGCTAGAATTAATTTGGCCCCGTGTTTTTAATATTAAATATGCAAAACTCTTTTGTGCGATTCACTATTACTGTAAATTAGCAGCTATTCTCTTGAAAAATGTTAAACCTTCACCAAATCACAAACCATAAACATTGTTCCATTTTCTCTTTTACACTGAGTCTCCTACTGAATCCATATCATCCGAAGAGAGTGGGCGATACAGGTCCTGTAAGATGAAGTGCAGTATAGATTTGTTTATTGTGTTGGATTTGTTGCACTGCAACTGTCTTATATTCTTTTTGTTACTGTGGACCAGAAGATATTGTTTAACATAAAATACACATACTCTATATAATGAGATTTTTGGCTTAATGTCATACAATTATTTTTTAATCAACAAATAGATGGTTAGAAAATAAAGCTGGAGTTTCAATGTACAACATATTCTAAGAAGAAAATATTTTTTTCTTTGATTCTTTCCTACAAAGCACTGTTAAAACAATATTTGTCTGTTCTGGGGAGTCTCTTAATTGTTTGGAAATTTGGCAATCTGAATTTAATCTTAAAGGGAACATACTTCCTTTTTTGCTGTTTCGCAAACAGCAGTAGGAAAGTAAGTGCTTACCTTATATAAGATAATCAAAACTTGCCACCCACTGGTGATATAGCACGGATCCAGCAACATTTGAGCCCCAGAATGCTGACACTGAATATTGCCGTTACCTATATTGTACTGACAATGGTATCTCTTTTCCACAGATTTTCTGTGTCTCTGTGTATGTGTAAAAAGACAGCATGTAAAATCCCCCCGTCACAGGCTCTTTCTGACGGTAGCCAAGCAACCAGCTCATGACAGCAGAGGGAGAGTCTGAGTGTACAGATCCACTCTGGTTTTTCAACACCCACTCCGAGCATCCTCTGATGGATCAGATAATCCTCAAATGCCAGAGGTGTTAGGGGATGATACAGTGCCCTGTTCAACCTACACAGCACAACAATCCTCGCCAAGATACACAATAGCACTGAATGAAAGAGGAAGTTCAGTAAGGAGGAAGCGGTAGAGGACAGAGAACTATCTTTTTAAGGTGAATTAAGCATAGCTGATGGTTTAGGGAGGCACTGAGTAGGCAGGTGCCCAGCACACCTCATAGGCAAGCTCTGATACATTTAAGCTGTTTCTGGGGATCCTTTAAGAATAAAATATATTTATGAAATAAAAAACAACTGCAAGACAAAATACAAGAGCACATGAGAATGGGAAGGCTGATGGAGCCAGCTTTAGGGTTGAGCTTGGTTTGGGGGTTTTTGTTTTTTTTTTTAATCACAGGAAGATAACTGAGACAAAAAATAAACAAATCTGAAAGCTATACTATAAAACAAGGACTACCTAAAATGAATGCTTTACAAATTTCAAATTTACAAGGATCTCAATAATCTATGCAGGTTTATGTTTTACCTGCAGGCATGATATAAAGGGGATTTAAGTCCCTTAAAGGGGTTTTTCATTCCCTAGAACGCTTATTCTGCATGTAATTTGCCAATGGGCATGTGTACATACAGTAGCAGACATGTTAGACTGGCAGACTGAAAATCAGACCTTAAATACATCTCTATTTTGTTGTGAAAAATCTAGGCAAAAGAAGAATTTTAAACAGGCAAGACCATCTCATTTAAAATACTAATTAGTTAGTTAATTATTAAATTTCTTTTGACTATATACAGTTTTGGAATTTCTAATATATAGTACAGAAAAAAAATCTTTTGATTTGACAGTGAGGGTAATACACCAAACTTTTGAATCTTCCAGGTGACTGCTCACTCCTCTGAATATAAAAAAAATATGCATTCAGAACTTACAAAGAAGATATTTGTAAGAACTGACTTTTAATATTTGGGGAGTATTTCTGTGGTTACTTTTATAACTCTATGGTTGTTTTAAAGTAAAATCATGCACAAGATTTCAGGATCATATTCTATGCCCTTTCATATACTTTTAAATACTTGAAACTTTTTTAAAGTTTTCTTTTCTGCAAGAATTTTCCTTGCCTATAATTAGCCAAAGAGCTGTATTTCTGAAAAATATGAAAATATATTCATTATTTTGCATAGATTAATAAAAAGACAAAACTTGCCCAATGAATGCTTCTTGGCCCCCTATAACTCAAAAAATCCTTATATACATAGAATTCAACAACTTTGATTAGTCAAGAGGTACCTTAAATCTAAATTTTTATTATTCTATAGGTTGTAGTCTCTAGGGAAGTAGGCAAAAACATTTAAAGTAATGGCAAGCAATGGAAAATCAGGTATAAAGTATAGAACATTTCCACCCTAATTGAAGTAATGACTCTGATTACGAGACAGTGGAAAAACAAGCTCACAAACTATTATAAAGGCTAGTTAAATAAAATGTGGGGGTTGCTATTACGTATATTTATCGTTATGATTGCCATGTCACCTTTTCTGAGTCTGCATCATTAACCATACTCTGTTGTGGTAGGAAGCATAGGCATGCGCAACACAGTAACTGTCTACTTCAACTGCTATAAACCTAAATTTCAGATATTTTCATCCTCTGTGGAAAAACACAATTACGTACATAACAATTTAAAAACAAGAATCTTAATTTCCTATTTAAGAACAAATATAAAGAAAATTAAACTATAAGAAAGCATAACTATAGTACACAGGCTGCAAGTTTAAACACTCAGAAGCTGAAAAAAACATAAAAGTCCAAACAATTCCTAGTTCACCTTCAAGTCCTTGTATTACACTCATGAAATTAATCTTTCAAATCTTACTTTGACTTACATAGACTGAATTTTGCCCAAGATTATCAATATATAACTTTCACTGATTTCTGAATTTCTGGAAACAACTCAGCCATGCACATAGGCAGGTGAGAGGATGAAACTTTATCTTTTTATGTTCTGGCTTTTGAGGGTAGAAAATTTTATTTGTGGGGTTACAAGAGCACTGTTTTCATGAGTATAGTACATGTACCACAGCAGCATTCTTGGCTTTATTTACATCAATGGAAAGCCTTCCATCAAAAGCCAGAATTTATTTTTTTTTTTAAAAGTGAATGATCAAATGTCAATAAGTAAGAAGATTGATCAATCCCCATTTTAAGTTGCCTAATGCACTCCATAATTAGAAGGAATATTTTCTTTGGAAAATTCTACCATCTCTACTATTTTTACAGGTCTTTACTATTCACAGGGAGAAATCCCTCAGTTTGTGGAAGTACCTTGCTTTTGTGCCTCTGAATTCAAAAGCATGACTTCCTCTCATCTGTATTTCCCAGGAAAAACACTGGCAGCCTGCCCAGACCCCTGAGCATTTTGACGGACCAAGCCTACAACTCCCTCATAGCACTCAGATGGGGACGGTGAAGAGCTGATTGATTTGTTACATCAAGGGGAATCAGGCTATGCTAGAGTCAGCGTTTCCTGTCGTCTTCCAGACCCAGTACATACCACTGGCATGCCACGTACCTGATGGCACGAGAGAACAGGTACTCCTCTAACTCTAACCACAAGGAGAGAGGGGCAGAGAAAAAATGAATTACAAAGCTGAGCTGGCATTCCCAGGACCCAGAATCTTATTTCAGTTCTAAAGCAGTAGCTCCCTCAAACTCCACGTAAAGAGAGAAACCCAGCCCAGTCAGAAACCCAGCCATCACCTTCAACCCCAGACCATGGCTCTAGCAGCCAACACCAACGCTCTTCTTTCGGGGCAGGAATACATCACCTCTCAACAATGGGGACAAGGGGGGCACTGAAATCAGTCTCCTCGTCTCTCTTGTAGGTCTATCACACGACACCAACACTTCAATAACCTCCTAAGGAATAAACCTTCTCCTGCAGCTGGCTCATCAGCCCTGTAGCTGAAGCCATTGAAGACAAAGCAAAACGCTTTGGGTTCAAATTTGGTTTATGACAACATGGCACATAAAATAACCTATCCTCTAAATAAAATTTAAATGGCAACATACAAAAGATGGTACTAAAACAAAACAGAACACCATTTATACTGCTAACAAGAAAATTAAGATTAGTAAGCACTGTTTAATGGCTGTTCATAGAACTGATTTAGTCATTGGAATACACATTATGACCTTTAATGACACAATCATATGTTTTTACACTGAACTTCTAGCTCATTCACTTCACAAATTAAACATGAAAGGAGCTGAAATAAATTCTCAGAGCAAGTGTAAAGTTTCCATCCCTGAACTTCTGGGCAGTTGATTTTGTAACCTAAATAATATTATTGCAATGCATTTTACATGATTGCAATCTAGTTTTACATTAACGTATTCCATGTTTCGTCAGGTAAAAAAAAAAAAGTCTGTCTAAAATAAAGCCAGACAAGCATGAAAGGTCCCCTACCGAGGACAAGGGGACTGGATATGAACATCTGAGAAGAGAATTCAACTCTTTAACAATGTTTTATCTCTCCTGTAGTTTACTTCAATATTTATTTTCTGTACAGTTAGCAATGTGATTATGTTACCACTACACAGCCCTTTGCATCCATAATACTGCCACTCAGTGATCCTGTTACACTTCCACATAGGAAATCTGGATAAGAAGCAGCCCATTCACTCTCCTCTTCACATTTGAACGTCAGAAACCTTGTGGACAAACACCCTTTTTCTGTCTAATGGTGCTGATCACATGGTTCCCACTCACCCATCCACAAATGTTAAAAGAAAAACGTTTCTTCACTGTGGGGAGAGAAGCATCAGTGATGGGGAAGGTAGTTTAGGAAAGTTACCAACGAAAAGAGACAGCCTTACAACAAATGAAAATCCACTGTATACTGTTATCATCCATCTAAACAGACACCCTTACATCACCAATGTATAATTCATTTGGAAGACTCTTTCTTTCCTCTTCAGTGACTTATTAATGATTCATTAATAAGCTTTGAGAGTAAGAGCAAACAGGTGTGGAAGACATCGCATTCAAGAAGATTTTAGTACCAGCTTACCCAACTGAAACTTGCATCTTTACTCTCTGTGTACCAGATGATGAAAACCATGACACTACCCTGAGGCTTCAAGCTGCTGCTCACTGGCTATCTCTATACTGCAAGATCACAGTCAGCTTCCATATCTATAAGCAAGTCATGGCAGAAACCCATGGCTGTATCCCAGCCTGAGGTAAGACTTGGGCATCCACAATTCCTCAGCTCCCTGGTATCCACCAGACAAGAAGAAGGGTACACAGGCTAGAAGGGAGTCGTGCCATGTTACAGCTATTCCTGATCTGGATATCTGGGGAATCAAGTCTGCACCAGCCCCTAAAGTCAAGCACTGCCAATTTTGTACATAATACCCTTACTTTGAGAGACAAATTACGTCTTTATTTAAAAACTGAAAAGGCAGAAAAAGCATGTGTTCAAACTGTGTTTATAAACAAGTCTGAGATACAGAGTACTGCCTTAGGGAAGCTTTCATGGAGAACTGATCACAGTTTAGAAAATAGCAGAAGAGAAGATACATAGACATCTGTCCCATTGCTTTTGAACAGATACAATTAATTAAATCAGCATGTGGAGCCTTTTGGGTTGAACGAGTAATATTTTGTCAGGGGCTTACAGCAGTAACATAGGTACTAACTTAATTCTGGATGCTTAGGTACACTGTAGATTCTTCTATACATGATAACTAGTGGGAACCTACAGCTACTAACAACTCTGGTCCAGAAAAGTGACTGACAAGTCTCGTGTTGCCTTGGTACTGATAGTATCTTCACTGCACAAGGCTATGATATCACAGCTAATCCACAGCTAAATTCCACAGCACATTCTTTCATCTTGCTTCAAAATCAAAACTGTTTGTAGGTTTTGCAAGTGACATAATGCCCATGGCAAATTAAGAACAAAAAAATGTCTTTGACAATGGGAACATTTCCTTCCAGTTGTGAAACGTTTGGAAAAAGAAACTAAAACAAAAAAAAAGTTCTGTAAAAAAGGAGAAAGATACCCCTGCTTTTCCCCTCAAGGATAAACCAATTCCCAGCATACTTCGCATTTTGACAGACACAGAACAGTTGTATTCCACTTCAGAGTGTTGTACAAACACAAGGACTGCAGCCAGGCTCTTCCACCCTACAACTCTACACACAAGGAATCAGTGGGGAGAAGGCTATCGGATAATGGCTATGCCGGATTCTCCCCAGCCATGCTTAGAAATCAGTTTCCTTATTTCCTTACCCTCTGTTTCCGTAGGCTTCCTGGGCTGGTGGGAGATGGGCTTGGAGACTTCCCAGAGCGGGGAGTAGAAAGCTGGCTACCAGGGGTTCCATTCACTAAAAGGACAATAAATTGAAAAAATAAATATAAGGCATTATTAAAAGCAAAGAAGTAGTTAAATCAACATCTTTCTTTTCATTCTTTGTTGAACAGATTAATTTGCTTTTGCTTAATGTTTTAATCATTAAATAAGGTAATTCACAAAAGAACTGTTTGCTCAGAGTTTTGGCTCATTAAGCCAATTTTTATACAGAGTGCAAGCAAATAATCAACAAACCTGAAAAGACTGTTTAGTCAATGGCAGAGAACATGTTTTCTTAAACTGTATTGTTCCTGTGCTTGAAAGTTATGGGGAGCAAGGTGCTTTGTTAACCTTAACAGACACTTGCTATATGTAAACCTTTTCATTCCATTTAGTTATGGCTTGAAGTGCTACCCACCAAAAATAAGAAGCAGTATTGCTTGCAAGAACAAATCAGCTACTTGCTGTTCCTCACTCATTCATTTGAAGAGATTTTTGAAATACTATCTGACCTAAACATCACCTCAGACTTAACCCAGAAGGGCTTTCTAGAGGCAAATACATTGGATGTAACACCTCAAGTCTGACTTACAGCAAAGCATCACTTTCTCAAATAAATAAGTTCCTTCATATATGTCATTTTAGAAGCATCTTTTGCGTGCATGTGACATTATCTATTAAATTAACAAAACAATACCAGCAGAGGACAGAATTCTACTACAAAGTAATCACAAGAGGCTATCAATAATGTTCACGCTGAAGCACTGATAGAAACACTACAAAGCATGTATCACATATATAAATAAATATTCTTAAACAAGCAACTGTTAATTCACAGTCCAAATTTGTCAGCACCAGGAAAAAAAGAATCAACAATCAGGTTTCCACATTCTGAATCTTAGGAGAATATTTACATACTAGGATATTAACAAGGCATTTGACTTACCTTCTATGAGTTCTAACATGGACAAAATCTTACTGTTTAACCTGGTAATAGCAAGCAGCAAAATTCCTGCTCAGCACTAAGCCAATCTGTAGCCAAACTGAGAAGCAATGGGATTAGTTAAGGATAGCTGGGGCTGCTCACAGAGTGAGCTGAATGCGATGCAGGATTCATAAGCAGAAGCCTTTTCTGCGTAAGGCTGACGTCTTCAGAGCAGCAGTGGGAGGTGCAGGTGCTGTCTTAGGGCTACATCAAAGGTGTCAATTAAGCATAATGCTGCTGCTTCACAACGCTGAGCCACCGCAACCCCCACTCGCTTTCCATGGAGCCCCGAAAGCCTAAGCAATTTTATATGCTGTGCATTGAATCATAATGAGGTGCCTTTGGGGGCAATATACCAAATGACTCATCCGAAAATCAAAATGACAATAACTCTTGTAAAATCTTGGCTGACTGGCAATCTAGCAAATGCTAATTCCTTTGGATAATACAGTTGGCATTTTTAATAGATTTTTCTTACTTTTTACATAATACATTGTTCTCACTGGCTAATACTGGGCCCGCATATTATAAGGAAGAAACATGTATACCTACCACACCACTCACATCAATAAAACACATTACACTGCATGACAGATAATGATCACTTAATAGTACTTAGGTGCTATGAATGATCAGATCTCAATATCACTTTGTGCAAGGCATTATTTAAGGTAAAGTTGCAATATATTTGTATAACTATAGGAACAACAAGATACACTTATTTGCAATTTAAATAGGCTACTTTTCTAGAAAACCATTCCATTCATCTAGGCTTCAAATTCTCTTTGTACAGAGGACAATGGTTTGCACATATCAGCACTGATTCAACTGTTGTACTAAGTGTGTTGGGGAGAGCACATGCATATGGACACATTCACTGAAGTTCATACAGTATTCAGCAAAAACACCCCATAGGTTTGGCCAATAATGACTAAAATCAAATTTATTATCAATACTTCTGAAAACATTTAGGAAAAGGGCAACATGAGGACATTAAAAATGAGCTTTTTGGAATCTCAAACTTCTGAAGTTTTAAAGGGCTTCTTATAAACAAATACGATATTATTTAGAAACTAATACTAAACTACTACTATTCACATGGAGCTAGTCCTCAAGACTGCTCAGTAACAAGACTAGTGGTCTGCCTTCTCTTTAAACCAAGCAGATATTCTTAGGTCTTATTATTATGAGAAAATTTAAGATAACAGATACACTTCAATAAACCTTGTAGCACTAGGCACCGCTTCCTGTTCCTTATAGATTAACTCCTTCCCTGTAACTTTCAACAATAGTTTTTCTTAGAATTACTATTGCAATTATTCTGTCCTGAAGACAAAGACTTGAGGCTACCAGGTGGAACCAGACAAACAGATGCAATGGTGTATTTGACTCTTGATGTATCTTCCATATGTACCATGTTGATGAGTGTCTATTTGAGATGAAAAAACAAAGTATTATAAACCCTAAAAATTAATCACTTGCCACCACCAGAGTATCCAGAGCGTTTAAGCTAAGCTCCAATACTCTCCCCAACAGCACTTTTTAAAAACGGAATTTATGATAGTTGTGCTTGTGTTGGCCGTCTGTAATATGTGAAATCAAGAGCACAATTAATGGATCAAGGCCTTCAGGAGATTTAAGTGGAGTTTGCTCACCTCCTTACCCATATCCAAAACACAAAGGTGCTAAGTACCTAAAACGCATACCAGGATTTTTGTGAGCTTACAAGGACTCCCCATGGAGAGCTGTTAAGGAAACTCTAGAGATGACAATTAGCACTGGGGATGAGATTCCTTTTACCAATCTTTAGGTACCTACTGTGTAGGCTTCTACATCTGAAGTAGTTTTCTAGACCTTATTTTAACCAAGTTGCTGTTGTAGCACGAGCTGTATCATCCCCAAGCAACCATCTAAAACAGACCTGATGAACAATGTACTAGGAGCATCCGCTGCAGTGTAGACTTCTGAAGTTAGGCAAGATGAATCCAAACCCACGCACCTAGAGGTTTAGGATATGCTGGAGATGAAGCAAAATCATCAAAATTCTCCCCACCTACCAATTTTAGTGGATTTTATTCCAAGCGCAGAACTCCATTAAATAAACTCTGACGAGTGAAGGCCATACAGAGTCTACATTAGGGTCAACCTGAACAGGGACTTGGATGACGTGGGTTCTATTCCCAGCTCTCTATATGCACCTGCACAACATCAGACAAGTCATGTCATCTCTACCACTTGTCTACTTAGGCTTTAATATCTGGCAGAATGAACTCTCTGTGCACATCATGTTGTCTGTCTTCTGGATGCTCTGCATACCTGAAGATACACATTACTACTTCTACTGATATTGTTAATGTAATGCTTAAGACAGACATCACAACAGGGAAGAAATGGTAATTCCCAATAATTCCCCAGTCCATTCCAGGGGCCCTCCTTTTTTATCTTCTTGTTTATGGCTTGCTGGCCATTCCACCTCTGACTCTAGTTCCTTGTGAGTCATTATACTGAATTTGCAAATAGAGTTGATATTAGGTGCTGTGTAGCAGGAAGAGACTGGACTGATTCTGACCCCCTTTCTGAACTCCATTTACAATCACAACACCATTCTTACACATGCAGCGCATGACCAGATAACATGGCAACAAATATGTGAATAAAATCAATAATATTTAATAATAATGCATTCCTGATAAGTACAGGAATATAGTCTAAACTGCCCTAAAATCCATTTCTAGGTGGAATGCATTCTGGTTGGAAACTGCATTCCTGTCCAGTATCTGCACTGCATTTCTCACGGACTGATACAGCACATGTTCCTACAGGGAACCCTGATGTAGATAAAGACATATGAAATTGGTAAATCACTGTTGTGATTAATCATGTTATTGAGCGAGGCAAGAGGTTTCTTGTCACTTTTTATTCATAAAATGGCCAGGGTCAGAGACTTTAGCTTAACGCACAGCACCCTCCCATCATCTCATCAAAAGGATTTATCCATTCAAAATTTCACAGGTGAATATGTATTAAAAAGCTAAAACAATAACAAAATTATCGTGGCTACTCTGAGAAGATGTATGCAACTGCTTAGCTATGAACTCCTTTCCTTACTGTCCTCTCTTGCTGAGGATGCATAGCAGGGCAAGAACCTGTCTTTGTATTTGTTTTTCCAGCACCTGGCACACACATGAAGGTAGAAAACCACATAAAATAGAAGGCTAAAGCTGGATAACATCATCTACTGAGATAAACGCAAAATAGGTTTTCATATGAAGTTGTTTATAAACTAGTGAAAATGCTGTAAATAAAAAGTACTTTGATAGCATTCCAATAAATACATTTTGATAGGGCACCTTTTTATTAAGAAATAAAAAGTGAGAAAAGCTGAATTAAAGTATCAAGTGCCAGTCTGAGAAGCTGCCAATGCCACTGCATTGTATTAAAATCATACTCTCCTATAAAACTGCCTGTTGATGTGTTAGCATCTTGTACTCTACAAAAAATGTTGAGATGACTCTGTGTGTTTATAAAAGTGGTTTGCCGAACACAAGTGTGTGTGAAGAGGAAAGAGAAGACTAAAGGAAAGGAATGGTGCAGGCTTTTTTGCAGCCACAACTTATCCATGACTAGGACAGCCAAAACTAAAAAATTATTTACAGAAGACACAACAACATGTGTAGGTCATATTCAGCAACTGTTAGCTAGAAAATGGTGATGTGAGATCACTACTAGACCTTGTCCCAATTACTCCTGTAGTTTGTCACTGTCCTTTCCAAAACAACATTTTTGTCTCAAGAAGATTATGTAGTTACAAAGTAGTTAGGGAACAAACCATACCTTGCCTTTTCATTCCTTCTGCTTTTGTATTCTACTTGTATACACCTCATCATCTTTGTCTTCATTGCAAAGGAGAGAGCTTGTCCAGAGCACCACATTAAGCAAGCACCCTCATTATCACTCCTCAGTAAAGACAAGGCTTTGTAGATTCTACCTTAGCATGCAACTGGTTGAGAAAAATCCCAAATAACCAGTACTGCATTCATTTTAACTGGTGCTAAACTGTCCTTTTTACATTCAATCTTTGCTAGAATTTATGACAAGAAGTTATGCAGATACAAAAAGAACGTATCTCCGCCATTGAAGACAAGGCTTAATAGACCCATACAGAGCTTTCACCTCATCAGCAGATCAACAGATCAGAAATGCCAGCAGAAGGGATCACCCTCAGGTCAGGTTTACATTCCCATCCCAGCAGCCACCGATACCTGAGTCCCTTAAGTCACCAGTACCTGTGGTAGCCACAACATGTAACCCAAGCAGTGCAGAGCTCAGCAGGGACTGTAAACCCCACACGCTCAGCCCATGCTGATCTCCATGGAGTGGCCACTATGATGGCACTTCTACCTCAACCTGAAGTCAGCTATGTCCGCACTATCAAGCAGAGAAGTGCTACAGACATGTAGATATTGCAGACATGCCTGAGATCTCAGAAGACAGGAGCCTTCTTTGAAAAGACAATTCCCTGGAATCCACAAGTATTTTTTTCTGTAGCCTCAGAAGGTGGGTAAGTGCCTCTTGTTTTTTCTCTGCACTTCATCAGAGTACAGCTGATATCTATGTTCTTGGCTGCTAATTTCATGTAGTACCTAATCTAGAGAGCATCTACATGTACTTAAGATTTAATGAAAATCTCTCTTTTGAACTGATTCTCAAATCAGCCTATGAGAATAGAGTACCAACTCTGAGGATGTTTCTTCATTCAGCATTTAACTTTTTAATCCTTTAAGAGGTTAAACTATTCAGTCTAACCAAATCTATTTTTCTTACTAACTCTTGATTTTTACTACAAGCTATAAAATTGTAAAACTTAATTTTTTAATGATTAGTATCAAATACAAACACTGTAAATAAAAAATTAAAAGGAAGCCAGGATCAAAGTAAAAATCATCTGGAAATCCCTGGGTCTGTAGGATGACTCCATCACTCCCATGGGTTTGTACTCTTGGCTTCAGGAAAGCTTCGCTTCAGCATATTTATTACAAAATCTGTCAGCTGAATACCTATAACAGTGTGAATAAAAACGTGACCTCGCCAAAGACAATATGATATGTCATGTTCCTTCCTTTGGGATCCAAAAGACCTTCTTGAGTCAGGTGGTTGAAGAAGGGTTATTTCTGGATAACGGCCTAGGGATGAACTATCAAACTAAATGAAAACATATCTTCTTGCAGAGGAACAGATCTACCTCTTTTTTTCTAACTAGCTGAGAAAAGCACAAGCATTTGCTCTAGAGAAGCCTTCAGTAAGATCCAATTTCCATATCCTGAAACACTTTTTTCTTTAGGGAAGAACTAAAGTTTTGACCAGGCTTTAGTCTGACATGTAGCTTCACAATTTCTTTGCCCAGGTGCAATTTTTTAAAAAAACACACAGCCCTTGGTAATATGACCTACTCTATCCATTCTTCACATATGTTCCCTTTGTCATTCGGAATAGATATGTATCAACCCAGTTACTCTTGAAATAGACACTTGTCGCACTAAATAACTGAAACTCCTAAATAACTCTTCTTAACTCCAAACCTGAATTGCTGTTACAAATAAGATTTCAAGCATCCGAGATATTTTGGGTGATACTTTGAGGGGAACAGAGGATAGCTCAGAGGGCAGGAGAAGTGAGAAGGAAATAATTTTGAAGGAGGTGCTCAAACTGAAAAAAAAGAAAGTAGTTACTTTTGTTGAGAGCAAGTCCTGAAAATTAGAGTTGGGATTTCAGAGGCTAAAACAGAGTTCACCTGAATGCAGTATCTTTCCTTAACTTAATGGACTGAGGGTACAATAATTCCAACTGTCTCATGCTGCTCTTGATTTGATTAAAAATAATGATCATGAAGAAGTAAGTGCTGCTTTCTTCAAATCTGTTACCTCTTCACTTGTGCTGAGGCTGCCACCAATGGTGTTAATTGGTAGCTGGACAGAAGCCAACGGCTACTGAATAGCCATGAGACATTCATAGTTTTCAGTCACCAGCAATGGGCTGATACCCGGTCTCACTGAAATTCAACGTCTCTTTTATGATGTCGTTTCCCAAATAATATTTGATGCCAACAATAAAACATCAAGGTGTTTTACAGCCTTTAAGAAGACATCGGGAAAATTAAATAGAGGCAGGATTATCTATTGCACTTGGAACCAGAATTCAGCCCTCTGCCTGCCTGCCTGGGAGGTCACGCTACCTTTCTCTGCTTCTCTTCTTTGCCTTGTTCCCTGCTTCTCTTCTCTATTTGGACTGAAAGCATTCTGAAGCAGACAATACCTCAAATGCATTTGTAAAAAAACAGAAAGCAATTCTCCTGCAGTGAGATTTCTGTCTTGCAGAACTGTTTTGAAACACTGTCAGATGCAAATAAATAACTGAACAAAACATATAATAATGGAGAAGTCAGCCCTTACCACAGGTCTTCCTAGCTTGCATGTACTCTTTTAAGAAAAAGGTATTCTCTGTTTTTTTAATAAAAATAGGATGCATCTGCTCTCAGGAGCCAGGGAGGTTACCAGGAAAATATAAGCACATTAAGCATATACTCTGTTAAGAAAAGAAAAAGGAAAAAGCAAGGATGGAAGAAAGGTGAACGCCACCTATGGAAAGGCACACTTTCCTCTTAAATAAGTCAAGAAATAGTGTAAAAGCAGATGCAGCTTTTTTGCTCACTGTAGATTGTATAGCTCAAGAAAGGGTGAGGAGTGTGTGTCTCCCATTCCCTTACAGACTGACACATATTTCCTTGCCCTCAGTTAACCAGAGCACAGACTTGAACCTGCGTGGCACTGAGCACCAGTGCTCAGTGATCTGGTATCACTAAGGGTCTTTCTCTGCAACCCTGCAGCCTGCTTTCCACTCACAGCTCCACCCTTTCCCCCATGCCGCCGTGGCAGTGTGACCCAGAGCCTGTGGGACAGTATTTTTTATCCTGTTGTTCCCATGCTGTCACTCCCATGGCCACTACCTGCAAAGCCTGACAGTGTTGTTATGGCAGGGTCTGTATGGGGCTTTCAGGCTTGCCAAAGATGCTGCATTTACAGGCAATGGAGGGAGAAAGGCACCTCCCAAAGGGTGAATGTTATCTAAGACATCTAGGGATGTTGCTATCTAGGGGTGTCACTAAAAGCCCTTTGCCCGCAGTACCAGATGAGATGATGAGGGAAATGGTTCTCCACAGCAGTGGCTGGGGGCTCGCCAAGGACAGGGGACACTCAGGGTCCTTTGCCTGCTCTCGCACACAGTCAGAGGCCACCATGACAAGGTGAGACTGAAACAGAAAGCTCTACACATTAAAGGCGAGGGCCTTCAAGCAGGATTTTCTCTAAAAATCAGTTGTTAACATTACTCAATTTATCTTCAAAGCACCGGTTTTGGTAAAATGGTATTGCTCCAAACTCAGAGGTGCAAAAATGACACACAGATATTGAAGAAAACCAACAAACTGACCAACATCCGCAAATAACCCCTTTGATTTCTGTAAGTAACTTCAGAAGCTATTGGGACGAATTTGGGAAAGTTATCGCCCCATACCACTATTTGGTCAGAACAAGGGTCTCATGGAATTCGTTGCATTTATAAACATTTAGTTCAATCCAAAGTTTGGCTTAATTCACTTACCACTTGAAATTCTGTGTCAAAGAAGGGAAAGAGTTCTTGAGGATGGTATTTAAGTGCTTAAACCAAAGCAGACTGTCTACTTGTCCTAGCCTCATTTACACATCCATTTCTCTAACAATGGGGAAATGACCCAAAGACTGTACCTTCATTAACTCTAAAAATGATGAATCCCGATCAGCTATCCTGTGCTGGACGAGAAGAAAAATAATGTTGAATACCTACTTTAAAGACTATACCATACTATAGATGTATACAGGAGAGAATTAAGGGTAAATCAAGAATATCCCTTCATTTTACGATTTTATCAGTTTTAAAATGCAACTTTGAGATGTTTACATTTTTCTAACATAGTCTTTGTCTATGCAACTTTCCTTTTTTGGCCCATGTAGTTATCCATGTGTATTATTTTGATATGGACATGAACTGATGACTGAGGCAGGCATCTGATCCTTTTGCGTAGCAAGAATGCGCAGACTTCTTCAAAACGCAGCAAGAATCAAACAAGAGGAATCACATTCTTTCTAATTAGCAACACGCTCTTCTCCATCCAGCTCACTTAGCTTTTTCTCAAGGGTACACTATCAATAATGCTTTCTGCCTGCCCTTTATCCCTATTTTTCTCAACTTCCTTTTATGATACAACTATTCACAAAATGATACACCTTTCTTTTTGGAATGTGTATGTATTGCCTTTGATCTGAGCAAAGAATCTACTGTTTTTTCCAAGTATTTTTTATGTTTATCCATAATGAAAGAAAAATCCTTAACAGTAGTTTAAAGATGAACTGAAAGCAGTTTAAAAACATAGAATAAAAAATACATATATATACACTTAGCAGTAACAACATGATAACAAAAGCATAGCTTCTACTTATGCACTAGTCATTTAGGAGACTCTCTAATACTGAGATGTTTAATGTAAACAACATGGAAAAAATTATCTGCTCAAATGTGCACTAGGTGGTAATTTCTCTATTCTGCTACTGTCACAGGTACATAATTCCAATAAATAGGCAGTATTTTTAGGCCTACTGGATGGCAGAATAGTGAAATCTGTACATATTGTCTGCATTTCATGGGAGAACTTTGTTTTTTGTCTAACAATATCTAAGAGTTAGTGTTTCTTTTTCTTTCCGCTGTTGTTTTTTTAATGCAGTGTCTAATTTCAAATTGCATATTTTTAAAATCTATTCATTGATTGGTTTTAGTTTTCGTGATCTAGAAACAATTCTTGAGGGCAAGTGCCCACTTAGTACAATATTGCTTCCTTTTATGACAGTAATATTGACATAAATACTCCTGTATGTAAGGTTAGAAATAGGCTTCTTGTAACATTCACACAATTTGACTTCACTATTTGCAGAAAGCAAACACAGGAAGCACAGACAGCCAATCAGATACATTGTCCCCACTAAAATTAACTTCCATAGAAACATTTTCAATTGTTTACCCTTTTTAAGCTGTAACAAATGATAGAATAGAATAGAATAGAATAGAACAGAACAGAACAGAATGGAATGGAATAGTTCAGTTGGAAAGGACGTACAACGATCCTCTAATGCAACTGCCTGACCACTTCAGGGCTGACCAAAAGTTAAAGCATGTCAATAAGGGCATTGCCCAAATGCCTCTTAATCACTGACAGGCTTGGGGCATCAACCACCTCTCTAGGAAGCCTGTTCTGGTGTTTGACCATCCTCTTGGTAAAGAAATGCTTCCTAAATGTCCAGTCTAAACCTCGCGTCCTGTCCCTGGATACCAGGGAGAAGAGATCAGCACCTCCCTCTCCACTTCCCCTCCTCAGGAAGCTGTGGAGAGCAATGAGGTCGCCCCTCAGCCTCCTTTTCTCCAAA
>NW_008794446.1:3576548-3606100 GCF_000699145.1 Aptenodytes forsteri | reverse complement strand
CTCTCCAGCCACTCCTCTCCCAATTTACATTTGTGCCCAGCATTACTCCATCCCAGGTGTAGAATCCAGCATTTGTTCTTGTTAAATTTCACGCCATTAATGATTGCTCAATGCTCCAATCCTTCTAGATCCCTCTGCAAGGCCTCTTGTCCCTCAAGAGAATCAACAGCACCTCCCAGTTTGGTATCATCAGCAAATTTGCTAATGGTGCGTTCAACTCCTGCATCCCGATCATTGATAACAATTTTTAACAGAACTGGCCCTAGAATTAAGCTCTGAGGAACACCACTGGTGACTGGTCACCAGCCAGATGTAGCCCCATTCACTACAACTCTTTGAGCCCTGCCCTTCAGCCAGTTCTTCACCCAGGCTCCTACCGGTTGAGACTGCTCTGTCAGCATCCTATACGTTCTTGTAGGGCTTTGTCTTATGTCTTTCTCTAAGAAAATCTTAATTACAGTGTCCAAATGATTATGTCAAATAGGCAAGGACATGGACCGTCTTTTGACAAACTAGTATGTGCCTATTTCCTGTAAATTTATTGTTTTTACATAAGATACTTTTAAGATGGGTAAATCTGTCATTAGCACAGAACCATCCAAAATGGTTTGCATTTTTAATATTTCCACTACACTGTTTCTTTTCTTGTTATAAATGTAATGATATATCAATTATTATTGTGGCATAATGAAAACATTCCTTTTTTTCACAAGCTGTAAAATAATCTCCTGATCTTTTGCAGTGATTGAACATGTAATGGTATTCTGCTCAGACCCTGTCAAACTGAACTGCAGGAAATTAAGATTTACTCACCTACACTTCTCCTGCACGTTTAAGTAAAAACAGTACTATTTCTCTCAGGACCAAAACCAACAAGGTATCACACAGTCAACATGGCAAAAATGTTGCTAGTCCCATGACAGAAACATTTGTTATGCATAGTAGGACAGTTATTCCACATAGAAATGAACATACACAGTTCAGTGTCTATTACCTGTACTCCCAAATGAATATTCATTAGAAAAAGACCAGAAAGAGTCCATAATATTCACACACCAAACAGGGCCTCCCTTACTGAAGTTTAATTTAACTCTGTTCCTCCTAGCTAAAAAGAAAGCTATTTAATATATGCTTAAGAAAGAGCTACTCTGGGCTTGTTCCTCACAACTGATACTTCTTCCCATTACCTCTTTTCAGGTTTATCTATTTCAGCTGTTCTTAGGATGTGTAGGAAGCACGCTGCCTCCCAGCCCTGCTACCCATGTCTACACCTCTGTCTCTCATTGTGTCTCTCCCACTTCCCTCCTTCCCTGAGCAAGGATGCTTTTTTCCTCAGCTTAGTCTTCTGGCAAAAAATATGGTTCCAGCTGGTCCATGCCTCCCCTCTTTGAAACCAGCTAGGAGCACCTGGGTAATTCTGATCACCACCTCCCCCTAAAGACCTTACAGTGCTGGATGCAGGTCCCAGTATGACGTTTGCTTCCCTGTTGGCAGAAGTCTTACGGCAGAAAGAGTGAGGTGGCTTTCAGACAGTTCTGTTTGCCTCTTGCAAAATCCGTATTTCACAAGCAATACTGCAAATGCTGGATTGGGTCTACTCAACTGGCCCATGCCAAGTATTGTACTTTCAGGCACCAATACTGGCAAATTATCTAATGCACATTTTTGTTTATTTATTTGTTTTCCTTGGGAAAAAGCTGCAGGGGGGAACTAGTCATAGACTATTTAGTGGGAGCAGCTGCAAAGGCAGCCAAAGCAAGGCCTTCAGACAGATATTTTTAAAGCTTTTTGCTGTGTCTTCTCCAGCCTGTACCACTGGCTTGTTAGGTCAACTCTGACTTATTTCTTCCTCAGCTATCTTTGCACCTCACATTCACATCTGTAATTGCATTCTTTCTCTGCCCTGCTCCCCTTTCCTCAATATCCTCATTGTCTTTAACCTGTCCTTTCCTCGCTGCTGCCTCTTAACATCCTCAGAAAAAAAATACAAAAAAAAGACTGTGAAATCAACCGTTTGCAGACACAGATCCTACACTGTGTAACTTGGACTATTTCTTCATTGTGCTTATTCAGTTCCTAGTACAAAGAATACCTCTTTTTGTCAGTCTTTAGGTATTGGCAGCAAAATCACACACGGAAAATAAAGTAAAATGAACTGTGGTAATGCCAGAGTATGATTTATAAAACACTGAAGAATTATTTTGTATTGGGAAGACACTTCATCTCAGATGCAACTGAGAAAGCAAGTGAATTTTTACTATCAACTGTTTCATACATACAATGTTTTTGCACAGAAACGTGGAATTTTAAGTACATTGCCAATTGTACTGAAACAGATTGGTTTCTGTTGTTAAGAAAGATTTCTTGCTTGCTTTACCTGAGCTGGTAGAAGCAGGTGACTTGCTGCGTCTGGATGGGCCCGGGCTCTTGGTGGTGCTCCTACGTGAAGTCGAAGCTATTTTGGTATAGGAAGTGGATTTCACCACCCGACATTCTAAAAGACAAAGAAACTGCATAAGTTAGCAATTAAGAAAGTCAGCAAGATTGTGTAACAGAAAGAGCACTGAAAAGCACAAACATTTAGCCCACGCTTGTTTTCATTCATCTTCAGGAGTTTTATGGGAAAATATAAAATCTGTATAAATGGCTCCATTAAAATCCAAGTACAGTATGTACCACATCCCAGACAAAGCACTGCTGCAGTAATCCAGACTTTTAGATACCATGGTTACCGCAGGTACTTAGGACAGCTTAATTTAACAGTGCTGAGACTACACATAAATTTTATTTGCTTTTGAAGATTTCAGCACAAATGTTTTTTTTTGTAAACGATCCAAATGCAATGTAAGCATTTTTGTCAACCTAGGCAGTCTCCTCTAGAAGAACCGGAAGGCTGCTTTTATATATCAAAATGTTAAGACTGTGCAAGATGACGCAGGTGTCTGTCACTCATGAAAGGTTTGAAGAAAGTAAAGCAGGTTTGTTGCTCCTGCTTAATCCTCTGGTGAGCAACAGCCCACATTGTATAGCACACGCAATTCATCACAGGTTGAGGGAAATGGCACTACTTGCTCATGAGAGACATCGGTAAAATCAATGAAGAGGCGAAATTACCCTCCCACTTGAGAACACTGGAAGATGTTCAGGTTAGAATTTATATACACCCACAGAGCTCTGTAGGCATTCTTGCATTACGCCTGCAAAATGGTTCTTGGCCTGAAGATGAAAGAACTTAGTGTGCATAACACTGATATCTTGCACTCATAATGGATACTAAATTAATCACCAGACATATTATATAGTCAGGGAAAAAAAAAGGATTTCCACTTCTTAGCCAATATACAATTAGAAGTCTGCAGCAATGTTTATACTGTCTTCACCTGACGATGTCAGTATACTTCACTTGTTTAAAAATATATCAGTAAACATTTAGTTCTGTATCAGACCTGTTCCTCATTTTCTTCCCATGGTTAAGGTTCCTTAACATAGGTTAAGAGAAATAAAAAAGAATTTTTTCTCCCTAGTCAGAAAATAACCATGTACAAGCCTGCACATTATTTAGTCTTCACAGATGATCAGTGGAGCCTGTAACATAGTTTAGACAGATTAGAGAACAAAGAAATAAAACTGAGCATAACTAATTAACTTAAACATATCCACCAGAGAATGATGTCATGAAGTGTATTTCTCTTGGCTGCCCTGTTTGTCTTTCATCAAGCTGTTGAAGGAAGCAAGAACTGATGCGTTGCTGAGGGAACATCCAGCACAGCTGAGAGCAGAGGGGACCAGAGAAATACCCTGGTTTTCCCAAAGAAGCTTTTCTTCCCCAACTCTCCCACCTTCCTAATGCCCAATAGCAGCTAATTTCTTTCTGTTGACATTTTATGTGATTCATTGATGACTATTCTCATTTTATACTGAACGATGAGTGGAAATGGAGAAAAACATTTACTCTGTTGTAAGAGGAAATTATCAACTGAAAACAGGAGGAATCAGATGAAAGCTTTCAATTAGATTCCACATGTATAGAAACCGTCTATACATGTCGAATGTGAACAGGTTCTTTACCTTTCTTGTAAACAAAGATTTAAAATGTCCAAACACCTAACAGCCAACTTGTTTGATAATGTAAAACTAAGACGTAATCCCAGTGTGGGCCCCATTCACAGCAATCAGTCGAGAAGGGAACTGAATATTCTAATGCTCAATAAACAAAAAGACTAAAGTAGAATGACCCAGTCAAGCTAGAACAATTAGACTATTGTCATTTGCTTAGCAAAAAAACTTAAAAGTCCATGAAGAAAACAGCCAGCTACTTTCTCTAATATACTTTACTACGTAAAAAGCTTTCCTCTGTTTCCAGCATGTAAAGAAAACAATTATCTGCATCCCTCTCTTGCAATTCATGCTATGCACTAAACTTTAACTCCCATCTTATTACAAGTATTAATACTCATTCAAGTTCTATGAATACCTTATAAGCACCCAGAGTTAGAATTAGGTTAGAAATATGATTTTGCATTTGAATGTGTATTTCCCTTCACAGTATTAGAAAGGACCAAGCAGAAAGTGGTACGAAAGCAAAGAAGAGGCAACTAAATGCACATCCAGGTTATCTTTCTAACCTACTGATACAATGCTGTCTAGGACAATACTCAAGATAGTCCTTATATCATTTTCATGCAACATGTTCAGAAATTAGAAGAAAATAATTATTAAAAGCTTATTCTTCTTCATCTGGGGTTTGTCTCACATGGGCAAGGAAGGCGTGGGTGACCTTAACTGCAAAGGCTAAGTGCATCTTGTCACCATCTTCCTTCTCTCCCAGCAAGAAGTGCTCCTGCTCACATACTACGGAGGGGTACTACCATTTCTGGGAAAGAGGGAGGCTGGCATCTGGCTGCACCCATCAGGGCATTTGACCACCCCTCACTACTGACAGTCTCCTTAGAAAGGTTGATGTTAGGAGTGGGATGCAAACTGTCCTGATGGGCTACATGTAGACCATGACCTGTTATTGGAGTATCCCTGTACTAGTAGCATATTATCCTATGAGGAAGCCACCTTTTACAGCTAGCTGAACATTAAATCTCTTACCACTGGAGCAGAAACACAGATGATCATATGTTCAAATGATAATTTGAAATGAACAATTATCACAGGATCACAGGATAATCTAGGTTGAATATGAGAAGATCTCTAGTTCAATTTCCTGCTCAAAGCTAGAAGTAGCCTCATATTCACAGTCCTGGTCCACTTGGGGGACACCTCAACCAACCTGAGGAACAACACAGCAGGGCATAAACAGACCAGAAGGATCCTGGACAGCACCAGTGACAACTTCCTGATGCAAGTGATAGAGAAACCAGTGAGGAGAGATGCTCTGCTCACACTCACAAAAAAGGAAGGGCTCACTGGGGATGTGAAGGCCAAAGGCAGTCTTAGCTACAGTGACCATGAGATAGTGGAGTTCAGGATTGTGAGAGGATGGAGCAGGGCAAAAAGCAAGATCACAATCCTGGACTTCAGGAGAGCAGGGATCTGCATGGAAGAGTCTCATTGGATAAGGCCCTGGAGGGAAGAGGGTCCCAAGAAAGCTAATTAACATTCAAGGATCACCTCCTCGAAGCTCCAGAACAGTCCATCTCAACAAGCAGGAAGTTGGGCAAAAATGCCCAGAGGTCTGCACGGATGAACAAGTTGTAACCTGGAAGGAATATAGAGCAAGTTCGAGCATGCAGAGACACAGTTAGGAAAGCCAAAGCCCAGCTGGAATTGAATCTGGTGAGAGATGTCAAGGGTAACAAGAAGTGCTTCTTTACATACATACGGAACAAAAGGAAGACTAGGGAAAACGTGCACCCACTGCTGAATGAGGCAGGGGCCCTGGTGACACATAACATGGAAAAGGCTGAATGGAAAGTACTGAATGCCTTCTTTGCCTCAGTCTTTACTAGCAAGACTGGCCTTCAGGAATCCCAGGTCCCAGAAGCAGAGGGAAAGTCTGGAGAAAGGAAGATCTACCCTTGGTAGAAGAGGATCAGATTAGAGAATACTTAAGAAAAGTAGACATACATAGGTCCATAGGACCTGATGGGATGCACCCTCCAAGTGCTGAGGGAGTTGGCTGATGTCATCGCGAAGTCGCTCTCAATAATCTTGGTGATTGGGATAGGTGCCTGAAGACCCAGCAAATCTCACTCCTATCTTCAAAAAGGGCAGAAAGGAGTACCCAGGGAACTACAGACGGGTCAGCCTCACATCGATCCCTGGGAAGGTGACAGGACAATGAATCCTGAAAATGATTTCAAGGCACATTAAGGACAAGAAAATAATCAGAAGTACTCAGCATGGATTCACCAAAGGGAAGTCTTGCTTGACCAACTTGATAACCTTCTGCAATGAAATGACTAGCTTGGTAGACAAGGGGAGAGCAGTGCATATTGTCTACCTGGACTTCAGTGAGGCTTTCAACGCCATCTCCCATAAGATCCTCATAGACAAGTTGTTGATGTATGGACTTGATGAGCAGACAGCAAGGTGGATTGAAAAATGATTGAATGGCTGGGCCCAGAGGATGGTGATCAGTGGCATGAAGTCTAGTTGGAGGCTAGTAACTTGCAGTGCACCCCAGGGGTCAATACTGGGTCCAGTCCTGCTCAACATCTTCATTAATGATCTGGAAGATGGGGCAGAGCGTACCCTCAGCAAGTTTGCTGATGACACAAAACCAGGAGGAGTGGCTGATACGTCAGAAGGTTGTGCTGCCATCCAGAGGGACAACATGCTGGAGAAATGGGCTGACAGGAACATCATGAAGTGCAACAAGAAGTTTGAAGTCCTGCACATGGGGAGAAACAACACCAGGCACCAATATATGCTGGGGGTCACCCAGCTGGAAAGTAGCTTTGCAGAAAAGGACCTGGGGGTCCTGGTGGACAACAAGATGACAATGGGCCAGCAACGCACTCTTGCTGCAAAGAAGGCAAATGGTATCCTGGACTGCTTTAGGAGGAGTGTTGCCAGCAGGTCGAGAGAGGTGATCCTTCCCTCTGCTCAGCACTGGTGAGGCCACACCTGGAGTGCTGTGTCCAGTTCTGGGCTCCCCAGTACAAGAGAGACATGGACATACTGGAGAGAGTCCAACAAAGGGTCACAAGGATGATTAAGGGACTACAGCATCTCTCATATGAGGAAAAGCTGAGGGAGCTAGGAATGTTAAGCCTAAAGAAAAGAAGACTCAGGGGGAATCTTATCAATGTATATGAATACCTTAAAGGAGGGTGCAAAGAAGATGGAGCCAGGCTCTTTTCAGCAGTGTCCAGTGGCAGGACAAGAGGCAATGGGCATAAACTGAAACACAGGAGTTTCTGTCTGAACTTTTTTACTGTGAGGGTGACTGAGCACTAGAACAGGTTGCCCAGAGAGGCTGTGAAATCTCCATCCTTGGAGACATTCAAAAGCTGTCTGAACATGGTCCTGGGCAACCTGCTCTAGGTGGCCCTGCTTGAGCAGGAGAGTTGGACCAGATAACCTCCCGAGGTCCCTTCCAACCTCAGCCATTCTGAGATTCTGTGATTCTCAGGGCTTTGTCCAGCTGCTTCTGGAAAATCCCCAAGGATGGAGACTGCACAGTCTCCCTGGGCAAATCCATTGCAGTGCCTGACTGCCATCACAGTGAAAATGTTTTTCTTTATATCCAGCCTGAACCTCTTCTTTCAATTTATACCTATCATCTCTCATCCTCCTACCATGCGTCACTGTGAGGAGCCTGACTCCATCTTCTTGATGGAGAAGAGATGCTGCCCCATTAGCACTGGGGGTTGCTGATAGGTCCCCCTGAAGCCATCTCTTTTCCAGGCTGAACAAGCCCAGCTCTATAAGCCTCTCCTCACAGGGCAAGTGCTCCAGCCCCCCACCATCATGATGGTACTCCTCTAACTCCTCATCACAATGTAGTAATGTCTTCCTTGAACTGGGGGACTTGAAACTGGACACAGTATTCCAGATGTGGCCTCGCATGTGCTGAGTAGAGGGGTCTAATTAATTCCCTGTCTCTACTGGCTCCGCTCCTTTTTATACAGCCCTGGATGCTGTTAGCATTTGCTGTCAGGGCAACTCTCTCTTCTCTTTAGTCTGTGTCACAGAAATTTTCTCTCTTTCCCTATTTTACTGTTTGTACAAACAAATATGTTATGAAGTTAGTTATGAACTTCATTAGTTATGAAGAAGTTATGAACTTCTTTGGCACAATTTTCTTTTTCCTCTCAAAAATAATTCACAGGTTGTGAAGTTTTAAAAGGTCATCATTCAAATGAGCATATATTCTCTCTGCTCTAATACCACTGTGAACCCTAAGGTAAATTTTGTCAAGTGCCATGTTTCTTATGGGTTTACAAGTTTATTCATAAATGACATGGGCTACAACACAGCCTGCAGAGAAGCATATGGGCAAGCCTTCAGTACTGCACAGATCAGGGTCAGGCGATTCATGCCTTCAAAGACTGGCAATACTAGCTAGAGCCTAAAAGGGTTTCCAGTCATGGGCAGAATGTAACCATACTGCTTGTTGCAAATAGGTCTCAGCTCCCATGAACAGTTTACGTATGCAATCCTGTTGTCACATTTAGTTTGGAAAATTAAATTTTACTGCAGGCAAAGATCCCACTCAGTAACCACACAACCACTGCTTGTCTCCTCTAAGACATTACCATAATCTGCCTGTTGCTGTAGGAAAACTATGTGTAGATAAAGAGGAAGGGAAAACAAAACAAAAATGCTTGTTTTTTAAAACTGTATTTTCTACACAGATTCTACACTGGTAAAGAAATAAATACATATCTTCTCCTCATCAACAGTATTCTGAAAACTATACAACAGGTCCTTGGTAAGCCATGAAACAGAAGAACACTTTTTTCCCTGATTTTCTTTTGACGCCAAAACTGTATCAGGAATAGATCTGAACTGACAGAAGAGAGTTATACTGCCTTTCTCACTCATGTGGGCACGCTCAGCCAAGAAGAAACACCAGGTGTTTCTATAGTATGTTCAGTGAGGAAAGAAATGTATCACGAAGCTGCAGCCCTTCCTCTCACCATTGACTGACTAAGATTAAAGGAACAAAATTATGATACCCATGGTAATGTGAAGCAAAAGAAGGTCAACTTTAAGGTCTGATCACAGGCTTTATTGCTTTCCAACTCAGAATACTGGATAAATAAGAATGTTTTTCCAGCCAAAACATCTTGCAATAAGATGTTCTATCGTATAACTACATACAGAACTACGAAGTAGGAGAGAGAAGTACAGACTATCAGCAGCGAGACTAACAATGTAACACTGCAGTCCCTTTATGGCATGGAATATTACCACAGAGGTCTGAGGCATTTAATGAACATTAACAACAATAAGACTGAGAAAAAAAAGAGGAAATATCCCAAGGCTACAATTTGACATCATTGAGACACTGTAGGGACAAGATAAGGAACACAAATTTCCTGAGATTGCATGGTGGTGTCAATGAGCAGTAGGAACTGGTACAACTAGGAGGAACCCCAACATATTTCTTGTGAGCTCTTGACTCTTCCTGTTGTCAAATGTATAAAATGTAAGCATGAGGTAATTAAGGAACGCTAACACGCAGAATCATAACGCCTCCAGTCTCCAGCTCTGTGATGTTCCATTTCCAAAATGTTTCATTAGCGTCTATCTTCATTGGATTTTACAAAGGCAAGAAAGCAGCGGAGAGTAACTAATCTGCAATAAATGTGTCATAAAATGAACAAATTTAACGTGTTTCTAGAGAAGACTGTGAGAAGTTGTCTAAATTACCAGGAGATCAAAAAGGCTCACTTGTCAGCTACTCAGAAAGTTGACTGTATGGCCTTCATGAGTTCTTTCTGGGCTAAAATATCACTCTCTGCTGTGTTTTGCTTTTTTTTTTTTGAGGTCTGTGTGTAGGGGATAGATATATTTTTTTTTTGGTATCCCTGCCAATCTGTTTCTCTAAGACAAGAACATTTAACTTGGTTTCAGCAACAGCTGTATCCTACAGATAAGCAAGGAGGGAGGATCAAGGATGTCCATGTTTGTTGGTAAGCCACTTTACTGTAAGCCTTAGGCTGGTACCTTTTACCACTGCTTAAAGACATCAACCTCACTATCTATGTCCTCAGGCCAATCAGTAGATCATCACCCCAAATGCAGTACCGATTTTAGTTTTTAATGTTAAGAGTAATTTGTTCCATGTCGCTAATTCTTAATGCAGCTAATAAGATTTTACTTTTCAGTTGCATTCATGCCTTCAATTAAAACCAGTAATCTTCTGTTTGCAGGACTAAGTTTCACTCTCTTCAGCAAAAGGGAAATGGTACCATCCTGTCTAGTGGCATTGATATACACTGCAATTCACCCAACCCTACTGATGAATCAGTGGCAGCTGTGACTTGTAATTACAACATGTTCAAAAGGGTAACTATCATACAGTTTCCAGAAATGAAAGGAATATAGGGTGTTTCACAGAGGTTTAAGTAATTTCAAATCTCCTATCATCATGGCTGTGCCTACTTCAATTTTGTTCTGCATGTCTTCCCGTTCAATGTGTTCCTGATGCAGATGGACAGCGATGTATGCATAGAAAACAAAATCCTAAAGTTTTATCCCATGCGCTATCTGTCACTGGAAATGCATGTTTTCTTGAGACATCTTATCTTCTGATTTGATTTCTTACCAGTAACCAGTCCTCCACTCACGATAAAGATTAGGAATACTGTCTATTTCAACTGTGTGCCGAATATTTGTGGTTGCAAATACCTAAATCTCCCTTTTTTTTTCTTTTTGTGCAAAGAAACATGCTTTGACTGGGGTATAAAATATAGAAAAAGCTAGATTTTCTTTCATGTGAAAAATCATTCTCCAATTCTGAAACTGCGATAAGTATTCACTGACAAGGCAAAAGCTACATACAATAAAATATGAACAATTAAAGCCATCTACGCCTTACTGCAAATCAATAAAATAGAGAATCTTGCAAGCTCTTAGGAACCCAAATAGCTTCACCCAACCTAAGAATGCTTTCAGATGTATGTACTGCTCCAAAAATGCTTTGTAAGTTAGAAATAAGGAATGTACTCGTGAATTCAAATATTATCACTAATATCTCATTCTGCTCTAATGTATAACTTTCAAAGTCCTTATTTGTTTCTAAATTCAGTGGGGTCATCCAGAAAGTTTTTCTAAAAAGGTAAATAGATTTTATGTATAATCAAAATGTTGCTTCAAGTATTTCCTACTTTATCTTCAAACATGCTCCTGTCTACATAACTTAAAGACACTGTTGGCAGGATTGAACTCATCTAGTACTAGATAGCTAAAAATATGATGTATACGTATGAACTATTCACCCCATGGTCCTTCTGCAGTCAATGGAACATGTTCATTTCTGTGACCTATCTTAGGAACCTGTCAGTTAGGAAAGATGAATCTTACTCATGAATAACCAGATAGAAATTATAGATTTTGAGTACTGGTGAATATACCCTAATTAGAAGCAATATCTTTGGATGGGGATGGGCTCTTTTACTCAATACAAACAGTAACACAAGATTTTTGCTGTATTTCATGATCTTACTGTGTATGAGTAGATTTTATCTTCTTGCCTTCTCCAAGTGCTAACCTTTTGTCTGAATAATCTCACACAAACCTCCAAGTTAACAGTTTGGCTATACAAACACTACAATGTGAAATTTTACTTTTCAACAGAGAAGGAATCTGCTATCATGAAAAATTCCACCCCACAGCAGTGATAATAAAGAGTTAAAAAACATTTTTCATCACTGCAACAGCTTCCCTGACAAGGCACAATATCTAAATATTTTCCAACTCTGCATTTGTAGGCAGCCAAAATTAGAAGACTTCTTCAAAACCTTCTTGCCTAAATGAATCTGAAATATTTCCTACTGAATCCATGTGAATGAATTTGCATGTGTAAAATATTAATTTCTGAAACTGAAATTGCATTATCAGAAATTATTTTTAAGAAACCTGAAGACCGAGTTGAAATAGGAATTTTGTCATTAGCTAAAACACACTGCTAGCACACATGTAATCTTTAACATGTATGTCTTGTGTGCCTTGCCACATACTCTGCTTCACTTCCAGAGATTTTAATTATCACTGTTTGCTCAATATACTTCACCCAAGCTGTTCCAATGCTGATATCAATGTCCATTAGTTTGCCCCTATATTCAGAACCCTCCCCCTACTTCTGCAGGTTTACCACACTAGCTGCACTGACCAAAATATCAGAAAGTTACTTTTAACTGGAAATGCTTAAGATGACACAACTGATTACAACTGCAATCAACTGTATTATTTTTATTTACAGCCTCAGCATTATTATTCATGAAACAAAGAAATGTGTCCTGCCTTTGCTTATGGCTTTCTTTTTCTTTCTGTGACAAAAGCTTGTTTACTGGGCATATACACTAACAGCAGATATCCCTCAAATACCTCTGGTGAAGTCAGGGGAAAAACTCATCACTGAAGTGCCTTACTTTATCTGCACAATTTGGATGGCATTTTTATTGGCATTGTTTTACTCATGTAATTGGAGATTAAATGAGAGGATGGTGCAAATTCATTAGTTCTTAACTTTTCTGTTCAGCAAGATCAATGGCTTTCTTTCCTGTTCAGCACAAAGAGGTAATATTTGTCATATCATCTATTAAAAATCATCTTGTTCTTTACTTTGAGAATAAACAGACTTCCTATCCAATCCATATGGTAAATATTAACATCATCCTAAGCATCAAGTACACAGGCATTCCAACATTTTTTTTTTTTCCCCAGCCTAATAGAAGTAACAATGTTGCAGTCCAACAAATTCTGGGGTTTGGGTACTACTACTTGCTGTCTGAAGAGTATCACTTGCTTTCAACTGTCTTCCATTTCAAATGACGCTTTTGGAAGTTTGCAAGCTCAAGTCCTTTCCACGGTTAGAAAACTAAAGAGTCCCCATTTGGAGAACATTGGCTTCACATGGAAAGCATCAGCTAAAGGTACTACTGAGAAACATCCATTCAAAACAATTGACTTTTAACACACTTTAACCAGGTCTCCTTAAGTTACAGATTTTTCCGTGTAACTGATTTGTGGTGAGGGAGAAAATATGTATTTAAACTGAATGTCCTATTTATTTCTGTTTTGATGTTTTTTTCTCGAGTAAATCTGAATATTTATAATGCACTTATCAGTCTAACAAATTTATTGTGCAGTATTAAGTTTTAAAAGCCTTTTTTTTACTTCAAAGAAACGAAATACACTATACTGGGATAAAGATTATAGTCACACGGTTAAGCACAAACAAAATTCCTATGGCACTTACACAGCTAATTAGTTAAATTAGCAAGGAGTCTTGCACAAAAAAGAAAGATATACAAATATAAACTATCCATTAAAAACAGATGAATATGAGAAGCCAACTGTTTAATTTTTTTGTTTGTTTCAAATTTCATTAAAAAGACTAACCGCAATCAGGCAGATAACATAAATTTAGCAACAGCGGGATTAGAAGATACGGTGCACTAAGAAGAGAATAGGTTAGACAAGAGTCCTTAGATAGTATTTTCAAATTAGCTAGATGTGAAAACTATTTAGGGACACACCCGAGACAATCTCTGAGCTACCAGACACTATTTTTTGAGAATTGTGAAGGACAAGTAAAGTTCCAAGAGACTAGAAAAAGTCAAAGCAAGTGCCGATCTTTAAAACTGGGTCAAATCAGAAAACTGGGAGTTGCAGAACAGTCAACCTAACTTCAGATTATGGAAAAAAATATCCAAAGGGAGGGTATAAAGAAGACAGAGTCAGGCTCTTTTCCTTTCGGTTGTGGCAAGACAAGAGGCAATGGACACAAACTGAAATACAGGAGGTTCCCTCTGAACATCAGGAAACACTTTTTCATGCTAAGGATGACTGAGCACTGGCACAGGTTGCCCAGAGAGGTGGTGGAGTCTCCAACCTTGGGGATATTCAAAAGCCATCTAGTCATGATCCTGGGCACCTGGTGCAGGGAGGCTGGACCAGATGACCTCCAGAGGTCCCTTCCAACTCAACCATTCTGTGATTCTGTGACAATACAAAACAATAAATGAAACAAATAATTTGAAGCTTAGAAAATATTAAAATTATATATAATAGTCTAAATAGTTTTGTCAAGAACAAACTGTGTCAAAGTAGCCTTCCTATAACAGAATAACGGGGGCAGGGGGGGACAGTAGAGATGATAAACTTTTCTAATTGTGATTTTGAAACCCAAGCTGCAACTTAGGAAAACACCATTTACAGAAACTGCTTTTAAGATGGGTATTGGAAAACCAAACCGGAGTAGTTACCAATGGTTTACTGTCCAACTAGGAGAGAATGAGCAGAGGAGCTCACCAGGGTTTTGTTTCTGAGCCTGGTACTAGTCAATATTTTTATTAGTACGCTGAGTACGCATTTTAAATCTGGAGATGACACTACCATAGGTAAAGCTGTAAGCATTGTAGAAGAACATAAAAGGTATTTGGAAGACTCCTGAAAACTGGAGAAGTCATCAGAAAAAACAGATAGAACTCCACAAGTCCAAAGTACAACAACCAGGAAAGAATAAGCAACAGAAAAAAGGTAGAAGCCAACTCACTAAAAGAATCATTTGCATAAATGCTAAACAGCAGTTCTGCAAAGAGGGACGTAAGTTTTGCAGTGGGTCTGCATCTGAAACAAACCACTGCAACAAAAGGAATCATCATCCTGCTGGTATGAACAGGAGCACTCTGTGGAGGACACCCGAATTATTCTGTTCTCCTCAGGGCTACTGCAGTATTAGCTAACACAACAGATCCACTTTTGTGTCTCCCATTTAGAAACAAGGCTTTTACCTTCAGAGGGTTGAGAGAATACCAAGAAAGATCACAACCCTGGGAAATGTGACCAGTGACGGATAACTAATATAAATGGGATCTTTAGTTCAGAAAAGAAGTGATGAGACAAAATAGCAGCCTTCAAAACTTAATAGACTGCCAAAAAGAAGAAAAAATAAATTCCTACTATTAGTTGTATCACAAATAGGACAAAGAAGTGTGATCTTAAGTTTCTAAAAGGTAGATTAATTCAGACATGAGGAAATGTGTTTTTAACTGCAAGGATAAGGAAGTACTGGAACAGATCATGTGGAGGACTTGTTGAATTTCCCTAACTACAACTTCACACAGACAGGTTAGCCAGAAACCTGTAAAGTCAATTTAGGTACAGCAGGTCATCCCTTGAGACCTCTCAGATCCCTTCTATGATTCTTTTGATTAAGTCTTCCTACTATGACTCATAGAAGGTACTCAAAAGTTTTTTCACTGTCAGCACTTCTGTCTGGATTTAGCTGAAAGATAAGTAAAAGGAAGAAAGGCACTCTAATGTAAAACTGACTGAAAGTCCAATAACATTTTAGCAAGGGAAAAGTGCTTGCTTAATGGGTGAATTAAAATCATTATCATTTCCTAAGTGGGGTGACTATGAAGATATAAATCTTTTATTTGTCTCCAAAAGCCAGACTGATGAGCTTTAAGAATTTCTCTCGGCAGGGCATTAGCAGAATTGATATCTCCCAAAAAACGCAGACTTTCTCCTTCACAGACAATTCAGACTCTTGTTGGCTAATATTCTCTTGTACCATTAAGATGCATGTACATTCCTTCCAAACCAACTATGTGATGGAACTTAATACTGAGAGAAGACGTTTCTTACCAACTTCATGGATTACATCCTTTTTTATTTTCATTGGACAGATCTAAACTGATTTTGTGATGCTAGAGTTGCTTGAGGAGGCATGGCTCTATCTACATGTGCCACAACTCAATCTGCTCTAGAAACACGTCTTTCATTCTTAAGCCCATTTATAGGCATGTCCAGATGAAAAAAACCAAAACGAAAACAGAAACTCACACATGCTAGCCCAGTTCAAGAAAAGCTGTCATAAAAAAACAAAATAAAAGCCAACCAACCAAAAACATGTTAGCCTACACCATCTTCTGAAGCAGTCTGGATTGTAAACATTTGAAGCAAGGATCACAGCTTAATATGCAGCTGAAGCACTGGGTAGGGAAAGGGGGACAGGAGGAGTGCTAACTATGGATTGATAAGACTATTTATACACATTCAGTTAGGTTATTGTTGGAAGCAATGCTTTACATTCTACCTTATAAAATTACAGGTATAATTTATGATAGTATCTAACATTTCAGTGGATCGTTGTTTTTACAGTCTTTTTTGTAAAATTATTTCACTACTGAGTTGCACAAACTTAGCTGAAATTAGACAAATCCAGTTTGAGCTGACCTTCTTCCATGAAATGAAAGCCATTACTATGATTGACGAAGTATGCTAAGCTTAACAATGCAGTAGACAAGAATGTTTTGTAGGGGCGTCTCATCTTTTTAATTCTTTGACCCATGTAATTTTTTGTTCTGCAAGGTGGTGCCCAAGAAACATCTCTAGCCCTGTATATCCTCCATTAATTTTAAAGAAATTCAAATGTGGAAACATATCCATTGCTAATTTTTTAAATAAAGATGAAATTCTACTAAGTGTTTAAAGAGGGCTGTCATATGGGTTGACAAAACACTGGGCTGCTTTTGAGTTGAAGTCGTGTAGCAACTATGAAAGATGAAAAAATAATTAATTTAACAAGTTCTGTCATATTATTCTTTGTGAGTCACCCACAATTTTCTCAGATATGTTCTTTATTTAAAGTCTTACTTCTCTAAAACATGCATTTAGAAGTTTGTGATTATTCAATATTTAAAAGTAAGAGTATTCCTAGTCTTGGAAGGGATGCAACACTCAGAAGCTGTTTCTGAACAGATAAGGAAGAGCTACCAGTAAAGACCTGATGCAAAGCCAATGTTGACTAACTTATTTCCTATAAATATTCTCAAAAACACACTTAATTTCCTGTGAAAAGTCATTCCAATATACTTTTTTTTTTACAAGAATATTTTCAAAAAACAAATACTAAGAATTCAAACACAGCTGAACCCAAAAGTTAACTTAAACCCCAGGTTTATTCACAGGATGTACTCCCATTTTCCTCTAGACATTCTAAGAGAAAATGTGACTTCTTTCTCACAAACTTAAGCACATATACAGCAATGTTGTTCAAAGTCACAAAATACTGAATTAGGCAACAATGCCGATGATAAAATATAGTCCCTAGAATTCTTAATTTCCATTCTACCAGCATCTGGAACCCAAGAAGCTCTTCAAGAACATCATAAATCCGCTTCGTAACCGAAATGTAGAAATACTGAAGACAAAATATCCTTGCCCTCACTTTCCAATTTGCTTCTAACCTCCCCGTGGTTTTGTCAGTGTCAGTCCCAGCTTCCCATATGTCTGTTCCTCCCACAAAAAAGCCTCTGCACTTTCTCTGACACCAACTCCTCTGAAAAGAAAGCTCTCCCTGAGGCGACCTGCACAAGGCAGCTTCCCCCTCTGTATGATCCCCCGATGATTTTATAGTTTAAATATTGCAATCGGGATGATGTAACACAATGCAAAACAAACAGATGGGCAAGAGATGTAAAGCGTGGCCAGGCCTAAACTGGAAAACATCACTGCCAGAAATGTTGTTGGGCTCGCAGCTGCTGACATTGCTCCTGGGATGCGTGCACACTGAAGGTTTGCTGGCAGCTGCGCTGCTGGCTGAGGTTTGCGGCATGTGGTTCTATTTAGGTGCCACAAGCTGGGCTTTGTTTGCTTACTCCACATTTACATGTGCCTGCATGCAAACCTGTGGAGATAAAAGGTAATTCTGCATACCAAAACTCTGTTGTGTAGATCAGGCGTGTTTTCCTACGCTGAAAGAATGCTATGAACAAATGGGAGTTTTTTAATGAGGCACGTTTACTTTGTGACTGCAGTGTAGAGATCTGGAGGTACCATCCTAGATTTAACTTGAGTACTGGTAGCAACCTAGCTACAAGAAAATGGAGCTCGGAAAGGTAAATTAGCATATGTTAACTTCTGTGCTGCTGCAAGAGACTGCTTGACTGTGTGAGAGGGTTTATTTAAATCTCACTTGGACATCTCTAGTATTAACAGGAATTCTGTGATGGTACTTAAGAAAAGTAATCAGTCCCAGTCCAATTTCTTTCCTAATTATTATATTCTATGCTATCTTTATGTGACAGAAGGTGCAGTTCGTCAATCATATAAAAGCAGAGTACCAGAGACATTGTTTTAAGGAAAAGTAATTCTAACAATAAAGAAATATGGGAAAACAAGATACAAGTATTATAAACTGGTGCAAATGCAATGATCAATCACAAGAGAACACGGTAAACCAAACCCTCAAGTACTTGGATTGTCCCATCACCCTATAGATTGTGACTGGACAATGGTGTTTCTGCAGCAGTTGTGGTCTAAAGCCAGGAGCAAGGAAGGCTTGATGGACTGAGCTATACATCCTAGGTGACCAGCTGAAACAGCTGAAGAAGAGCAGTTGCTTTCCAGCTCCCTGAACTATTTCAAACAAGCAGCACCTTTTAAAGTAGCCAACCTATGCATAAATTGCCTTCCTGCTCAAAGAGGAGCTCCTTCACCTAATACTCACATCTGATGAAACCAAATGACAACTTTCTCATAACTTACACTCTAGATATTCCATGGCCCTCCCACGGGTGAGAGGAATACAGTGCAAACAGCAGAGTCTGAAATTAAGTATTATAAATCTGAGATATTTGTAGATATAAAAGTAATAGATATAGATACAGAAGTAATGTTTTAGATGGATTGAAAGCCATTATGGGGACAGGAGGGGTTTTCAGAAGAGCATGAATACTGAATTCATACCTTATTGCCAGCAGAGTAGGATTTGTAGGATCTAAAATACCTGGATTAATACCTGGGCTGCTTTGAAACAGACAAATGCAAACAAAGATTTTCATTGTGTTCATTATTTCTTCCATTCCTTCACTGAAATTAATATTTTTATGGGGTAAATATGACTTTAAAAACAATATAGATACAGATTTTCATTGTGTTCATTATTTCTTCCATTCCTTCACTGAAATTAATATTTTTATGGGGTAAATATGACTTTAAAAACAAATATAGATACATAGAGGTACTCTGCATCTATTCCCAAAAACCTAACTCTTTATTCTAACAAGCTTGCAAATTACATACTGATACCTAACAAGGTAACACAGTTGAAATACATAGTTGTTATCTGCAAAATTGGTCCACTTCCAGTTATTATTCAGGTGTCGGAAGACATGAAAGGAATGGATTGATGAGGCAAAAGGATATAATGATCCATATATATTTTATTGAGGCAAAAGGTTTTTTTCTGGCTATTGATGCAAAGACAACGGAAAAATTTACAGAAATGCTCCCAAAACTAATCAGAGACTTCGAGGCAGAAGACATCATCAGCCACAGTTCCTACTCACAGGCACCTCATCAATGATTTAACATGACAGAGGGGACTGCAGCTTCATTATCTGGTGATATTTTATTTATTCATATTTAATTACTGCATATCATAACAATTTGAAACTTGACTGCATTGCAGAAGATGAGGGAAGGAACGAAGCTGTTATACCGGCTGTACTAACACATCTGCTTCACAGACCTACAGGGATTCACTCAGCCACAATATATAATAAAAGTGAAAAAACACTTATATTCTACAAATGAGTTACAAATCCTCCACGTTAGAACTGGGTGAAATAAACAATGATGTCTTCAAAATTCATGCAGTGGACATGAAGAATTCTATTTATCTTCATTATATGCTGAGAGTGTTTGGGCCAAAATCCCCAATTTAGGTGAACCATGAGGAGGAAAAAAAATGATGGCAGGGGAAAAAAAAAGTAACATGACAAATTAGCAGAACCAAACCTCTCCCCCAGTGGGAGGGAGAGGTGAAGGCCAAAGGGTAGATTAATCTTGCTATATCATATGGTCTTGATCTTAAAAATTTCTCTGCGTGTTTAGCAGAAATCACATGCACAATGGGGAGACTTTGAAAAGATCAGGAGCCAGAGCAGATTAAGATGAAATGGGGCCAGATCCAAAAAGCCGTCAACCTCCCACCCTTTCCTGCAGACTCCCATGTGGGCAGGAGATTGTTTCGTGGCTCCAAAGTGCTTGTCTGTGCTGAGCTTGTTGATGAGTGCTCTCGCTCCCCATGCCTCTGACAGAGAAGTAGTTTTGACTTCTCTTTTCACAGCAGTACGAGCCGCAGCTGTGGACACAGGTCTTTGTATCCCCTCTCACTTTGTGGCCCCAAATTAATGTGCAGAACCTGGCTGATCCAATCGCCCAATCAAAAAAGAAATAGTATTTTTAAAAAGCAAAAGAAATGAGAAACTTCATTAGGTCTGTTTTAAAACAGTAATTTAAAAAAGGGCTCAAGCAGATGATCGGGTTACTGCAGCTTACCTAGTTACTGAGTGTCAGCTGAGTCACAGCAATTATCTGCATATATGCATGGTAAAAGTGAGTTAATGCAACATTGCTTAGCTGAGCCTACAATAGAAGAAGATTAAATTATGTGCACATGGACAATTGCTGCAGCTGAGCTGATGTGTGATTACTTTTCAAGCTACTGAAATTGCTTGTGTATGCGAACTTTAAAGTCTACCAGCCAAGCAAAAAATTTAGAATAAAAAGATATTGGAATTTAAAGGGGTTTAAAATAATCTATTTATTTAATGAGTGACATGACGACAAAAAAATGAAGAAGGACCCCTAGAAAGTATAAATGCTGTTGTAACTATTGATCTGAAAATTCAAATGCATCCGTATGGAAAACTGTTTGACTAATTTGCTTTCAGAACAGCTAGGTGCAAGAGCATATGTCCATTCACATAAATCTAACAGCAGTGTTTTCACTCTCTTTTAAGATAAAAGATAATATGTTCCATGATTTATGATCTCACTGACTTCCCGTATTGAATTAGGCAGCTGAAACAATCTCTATTATCCTGCAAATTATTATTAGTATGGTAGCATACACACATGCACTGACCGATACGTTTCATTTGAATTCATTGTGGGTGAGGATAAAAGTAAGTAAGAAAAAGTAAAACAAGGAACAGGAGGAATTAGAACAGGAAGACTGGGAGAAGTGGTTGGACTCAATGGTCTTTTCCAACCTAAACGATTCTATGATTCTATTACAGGCATCCGCTCAGAACTTTCGTGCAAAGCATGCTAAAGGCAAACACCAACACAATTCCATTTTACACTGGCACAACTATTGCATTCCATAACTTGAGAGAAACCTTGTGTAAATCAGATACTGTGCTCCCCTTTCTTCATTATGAAGAGCAATTCAACAGACACTTTTACAGCTGTTGCTGTATACGTCTTCGTCAGTTCCTCTTTTTTTTATTCTTGTTATTTTTTTTTCAATTTCCTAATTAGATGACTTGCATTTGTTTGCTCTTTCAATATTACACTATAAATGTCTACAATCAAGTTATTACTCACTGAACTAGGCAGAAGTCTTTCTTCTCCCCCCTAATTTTTCCCTGCAACCATAACTCCTTGCTGGTTTCCCTCTAATATTTAGATGTGCTTGAATGAAATGCGTTGGCTTGTACCTAATGCAATGCATGTGTTTATGGAACACAGCGGGCACACACTCCATTTTCAAAAGACGTAACAACAGGACAGCCATTTATGAAAGTTTTACTGTTTCTGGTTCTTGCTTCCTCTTCACCCACCACCCCCTCCCAGAGTCCAACTGGAACATCTGGGTGTACTGGATTAAATAATGGACTCTTTATTTGAAGAAAATTCACAGGAAACATTAAACTTCTCTTAAGACAGGAGAGGTTAGTGCATGGGAGCCCAGACAGGAAAAAGACAAGGAGTCAAATGGAGAACTGTGATTCTTGGGGACAGAAGTTGAAACGTAACACTTGGATGTGTGAAGTTCTACCACTGATACCAGAGTCTTGGTGAGGCACGTAGCAGCTAACTGTCATGGCAACGTGGGGTTCCTCTGCACCTCCTATACTGGAGGGAAAAGGCGGAAATAAAATCTCACCTAAACAGGTAGGGACGAATCTGGGAAAGAATTCCCCTTTCCATGGGAGAATTTCTGCCAAGGCTTTTGTGGATGGACTGTAGTTCAAAGAAGACTATAAAGAATTTGGTCTGATCTGTTATCTTTGTCTATTTCTGCACAACTTTCCACATGTTAATGTATCTCAAGGGGGTGTATGCTATATTTTCTTTTGCTAAATTGCATCACAGAGAGAATAAAGGAGCTAATAAAACCTGGAGAAGTTATAAAAGAGATGTGCATTGTTTTTCCAGTTCAGCTTGGTGAGGAAGCTTTTTAGATCAATAGAACTCTATATCCATCCTTGGGTTTATACAACACGCTGCTTTTTATTACGATGGCAAATGAGCTATTAATTTCATTTTAATCTGAACGTTAGTTTAAATAATATGGAAAGTTCTACAGCATTAATTTTAGATGTTAGCTTTTTTTTTTTTTTAAAAATCTGCATAGATCCAGTCCCCAAAGTTAACTGCAGATCTTCTATATCTGGACACAATTGTATCCAACAAAAGATTTCTACATACGTAGGTATCTAAATATTTTATGGCTCCCCTAGCAATTTGAAATGGAAAATGAATCTCTATGGAAGCAACAGAATTTCAGCATAGCAGCATGCTGCTGATCTCCACAAGATTAATTTTACATCTTAGGCATAAGCTATTTTTCCTTTATGTACGTAGGGGGTGGGAAAATATGTGGTGATTTTACTGTATTGGTACTATAGAAGTGGAGAACACCTACATAAAGCAAAAGCCTTATGCTTCACTTATCTGGATTTATTCTACAATCTACTAAGCAATAAAGGAGACAAGGGACAGTCTTATCTGTTTTCCCCTTTTTCGTCTTACACGGAAAGAATATTAACCAATTGGTTCAAGCTGTTATCAGATACAGGACCTAGATTCACATTATGAAACTCACCTCGAAAACTATCAGCTGCATGACCTGAAGTAAGAGCCATGTTGCATGCAGTAATGAGAACCCCTGCACCCATCCTAGTGAAGCTTGACCTTCCCTAAGCTGGGTAATTTTTCTTCAAGTTTACTGGTCAAAAACCTAGTAATTTTGCCAGCTTCATTAAAATAAACCTATATGAAAAACAGAGCTATGTATTTCATCCTCAAATTCCAGGCAGCAATGGAGAGAGGCTGCAGCAAAGGATTCTTTTAGCATATGCATCGATAAAGAAAACTTATTCTCAAAGCATGCTATAAAAACAAACCAAGAAGCTATCCAGTCCTACCAATTTTTTTCCTGTCATTTTTACAAAACTTTTCCCCTCATTTCTTTTGAATTTCCCTAACTTTCTACCTGTACATCATATTGAGTACCTGAAAGAAACAGACTGAATTGGTTTAGCAGATAGTTAGCCTTCTTTTAATACCATATCTTATATCTTAGGTTTTATGGTTTTCATAATTAAATTACCTTGATATATTTTCAATTTTACATATATGGTCTAGAGGGCTAAATGTCTTAAAAGAGAAAACAACAGAAAACAGACTTTTCACAGTTTATTTCACTCCAAATATTTTTAGATATTCTTTTTTTTAAACAGCAGATGTTTAATATGTACACTTCAGTGCACATTCTCAGCTTGCACATCTTGACTTTAATTCAGTTACCACAAAGAGCCTATGACAATATATCCTAGCTGATGATGTTCCTCTTGGATTGTATTTGGCTGTACAAACAGCTTCTAACAAGACTTCCTATTTTTCCTGTATTTTCTTAAATAAATCATTATACATATTTCTGCAATGATATTTTAGGGTTGTTTTTAATTATGTGGTTTTGATTATTTCTATTTTACTCTGAACAGGACATGAAAAATGAAATTTGGAAATAAGGCTTATTTAAGAGGTATGAGGGACTGCCTAAATATCTGCTTTCATTAAATATTCCAAACTTGTAATCAAGTTTCTGCTTTTTTTGACTGAGTTTGCTTCTACCACAAGCAGTGCCACGAGCATAAGTAGGAAATCCTGGTGGTTACTCCAAGCATATGAGACCAGTTAAAGCAGAAAAAAATGACAAAGACCTAATCTAATTAAAAGTTACGAGAAGAAAAAAGGAAACATTGAAAGACCTCAATATAATAGAGTTTCTCCCATTAACATAAATACATACTCCCATAATTTCATTTTCACATTTCCAACAAATTAGTTTTCATCAGTAAGAAGAAAGGGGATATTTTTGTTTCAAAGGTCAGTAATGTCTTAAAATGAAGTGTATCTAAGAAATGGCATTCCTGAGAAACTTCCAGGACAGAGGAGCTTTGACTCGGTAACAATATTCAAGAGCATCCTTGACTGCACTGCTCAGCCAGAATCAAAAATATTGTCTACCAGCATCTTATCACATCTTGACACTTATTCTGTCTATCACCTCTCTCCCCTCCTCCCTAGGAGTAGGTGGGGGTTCTGTTTGTTTCTGTGATGATACACTGAAGCAGTGAGGGAGTAGGGAGAGAAACTGGGAGAGGAAAATACAGGAGTTGACAGTGAAGTTGTTACAGTGGAAAGTGTGATCAACAGTGCGGAATCTGAAAAGGGTCAAAGAGAAGAAGGATGCAGCAAAGTCTTTGTGATTCAGCCACGAACGGACCATTAGGAATCCCTGAGAAACCACATCTGATGGGGTGGAAATAACACAAGCAACACTGGGGCTGCAGCTGGCGAACAAGGAAACAACCACAAATAGAGAATTTGAGATCACATAAGGGGAAGACCACCAGCGTCAGCTGTAAGAATGGTGGTGTCCTGGCAAAGGAGTCACAGTGTAAGAGAGATGCCAATCCTTTACATGTCCAAGTACAAGATGACTGCAAGTATCACATTTTCTACTGCTCTTCTTGTTATTATAGCATTTTTTGACCGTTTTTGGTGTTATTTTCAATCTGCTGGGTTGCCACAGGTATTTGCTGAAGTCTACAATTAGCAGTCATGTTGTGTTAGAAAACACAGCCTCCTTTCATCATGTAGCTAATTTTATTTTTCCAAATGCATGCCATGTTGCAATATATACTGGCATTATGCAGGGAAGGGGTACTGAAGACCAGAGGGCCAGATGTAACTTATTTTTTCAGTCCAAAGATGTCTATTGGCTTAAAACCAAATTCCAGGATTGCCTTCTACTTCAGGCCTCAGATTTAATAACATGATCTGCACGGCTCTATCTTATCTTTTTCTTTCTACATCTTTTAAAGGCTTTTGAGCTCAAAGTAACTTGCTTTTAAAACGACCTTTTCTTGAACAGTTCAAACATCAAACTACCTAAAACTTTTTTCCCCCTCCATAAAGTCATAAAAGATAAAATATTTTAATAATACAGGTATTTCTTTTATTTATTTTTACCAAAACCAGCTCATACTCCTAGATCTTGATAACACATTGAAAATTTGTGAATATTTTCATAAAATTCTTTGACATAAAAGATGTCTAGCAAATTTTATTGAAGTTTTTTATTTTTGCTTTGGTGATTTGTATGTTCAGACATCTCTGAGCACCTGACTTATGTGAGGACTTAGACCTTCAGGCTAATAATTGCATGAGAAGTCCTAGATGGCACAGTTGAATTGTTCTCCAGACACCATGCTTAACAGATATCCCAATGTAAAACACGCAATGGTTTTCTTGCTGCTGTAATTAGTAGCACTATTTAAGATAAATTTTTAAAATAAAATAGCAACTTTAAAATTTTGTGGTTCTGCTGAAGCGTGTGTCAAGAAATGCACAAAGAAACACTAAATTATTCCATTCTGTTAAACCACAACAGACTCATATTAAGAGCATTGCCACATTTAAAAGGTAAGATATTTTGTGCCAAGAACTTCTGTGTCTTTGCAACTCACGTGTATAATGTCGCCTACACCACATCATGAGCCCTCCTTTCTACTGCAAAACACATTATTGACATTACATTAAGTGGAACATTACAGTTCACTTCAGCTGAACATTGAATTCAATGTTATAGTTGAAGCTGCTTGATACCTCCCATTATAAAATGTTATCTACCAGTTGCTCATAAAATTTCATGAAAACTTTAACTGTGGATTGAAATCTCCATGTTTACTGTCTGTCCTCAGGCTGATTTACTCAACTTCTAAGTCCTCAACTGATTCCCAAAAGTTAGAGATGGTTAGGGGAAAGTTTGTTATTTGTCAGGTTAAAGAAACCAGAGGAAGCAGGACTGGAAAACCCCCAATTCCATAAAACTTCTCACTGATCAAGTTTAGCTTTTCTGTGATTTACACAGCTCCATAGAAAAGCAAAGGTCTGGACAAAATAGAAACCTTTAGAAATGTTTTCATGTGATTAAAAGACTTATTTAGAAGCCTTCAGACCTTACAGACATACATTCTGAAGACCCTGCCTGCATCATGGAGGATCCATCTCCTCTACAGCTACTGACCACTGACCACGTGGTTAGGTGTGCCATGTTGTACAACCACCACTGAGCATCTCCCACTTGGAGCTATCAGGCGAGAAGCAGGACTTTCTTTCCAATTTTCCTTCCTGATATCCCCAGGCTACTGCTATTCCAGGCATGGAAAGGAGAATTGGAGTACTGTTTTGTACTCCCGGTGCTGTCCTGTAAGGCAAGGAAGGGAAGGAGGAAACAGCCACTCTGAAGCACTGAGGGAGCCAAATAATGATGAAGTAAAACATAGCTTGATAGGCAACCATAACTTGCGAATTCCCTAAAATTTGTGAGCCCGATTTGCTTAATATTTGCACAGTATTATTACATAGTGCTTTGGATTTGGAGAGGGGTTTTCCTTTTTTTTTTTTAATTGAAGCATTTATTTGGATTTTTACATGTGCTTATATAAAAGAGATGTTTAAAAATAGCAAAATTTTAGCAAATAACAAACAGTAAAGAAATAAATTACTTCTGATCTTAAAAAACCCAAAACCAAACTCCCAAAAAACCTTCTGAAAAGGGGAAGTGAAAATCAATAGATAAATAAAGGAATAAAATCCCTAAGCAACAGAATCTGTATACTGGCCATTAAAGTTTTGTTCCCATTGGTGTATGCACACACACACACGTCTATCCAGAAGGCATTTTTAGTTCTTTCCTTATAGTGTATCTGTTCTTATTATAGTCCAATTTTAGCTATTTCCACACATCATTTCTATTTCTGCCCTTCTCTATCACAGACCACACATTACCACTCAGCTGGTTACAACATGAGGGTAGAGGAAAACAAGTGCACTAATTGATTCATTTGGAAATACTTTGAAGGTAAAGAAGACAGGGTAAAAAGTATTAGCATGAAATTTCTTGAGCATCAAGCTCTAACGGCTTCTAACTAGCATTTCTACACAATATGAATCATCCCCTGTCCTGTAACGAGGTGAGACAGCAAAGATGGGACACTTTCCTTGGGTGAGGAGTTATATTCTAAGGCAGCACAGCTTGAACATTGTGCGTAAAGCACACCGGTAGTTGTTGCACCACATTTGATAATCTGTTGTGTTGCGCGATTTGGTATGCTACTTACATAGAACTTGTTTAGCATAACTTGCTTAGCATTAGTAGCTAAATTTGCTGAAGCCTTAGGCCGCAAGCTGTAGCCTTTCACCTAGATACGTTGAACTTTTCCCTAGTCAAGTAAAAGAAGGCCCCAGAGCTGGTTTGAGCCAGAAGATAAGGAAGCTACATTCATTAACAGAAGCTGCAACCTTAGAGATAAGAAAAGAAACGGCCTGCCTGGAGACAATGAAGGGACCCAATGAAGAACAGGAAGACCCCAGACCCTAATACTACTACTGGTCCAAACTGTCGCATGAGGGGTGGGGAATTTAGATTGTAAGGGTATAATCGCCCAGGAATTTCTTGGTTCAAGGTCCCTCTTCGGAGGCACCCAGCTCAAGCTGTAGCACTATCAATAAAAGGACTCTATAGAAGAATCTCTTTTCGGCTTACTGATTCAGCGGAAACCTAGAGTCAAATCCTGTTATGGTGACTGGCTTGCGTAATTTCCATAACACTTGGCATCTTACAGCTGAAGTATCTAACACCACAGATAATATCTGCAAATGCTGGAAAAATAAATTGCAGTTTTCAGATGTATAAACCAATACATATTCAAATAAAATTTTACTAACATCCAAGTTAACTGGCCCCACCCAATTATGTTTTTATTTTTCCACTGTTTATCTGTGAAGTTATGGTTTCTAGCTAACCTATGCACTGTTTTATACCCCCGAGGATCAGATATTTAAGTCTGAGTTTTTAATTAGCACTCTGTGGCTTTGAAATACCCAGGAGATATATATTACTGTTTCATTTTGTTTCTTTTTTCCTTCTTCATTACTGGGTTTGCAGATCACAGACAACTTTAAAGCAAATGAGGCCAACTTCAACTACAGTAGCAATGGGGGCAGTCACATATTCTGCCTAGTTAGCCACTTCTAATACACACAATATGTGGCGTCTAAACACTTTCCGAGTGGGAGGCCTGACAGCAACGCTACTTCTAATGGTAAATGCACAGCAAGTGTATGCTGCAGTAGGAAGAATGCACTCAAACTTTTAAAAATCGTGTTTTGGGATGAGGATCTTTTTTCCTCTCGCTTCTCCTGTTCTCAATGCATGCACAGTTGCTGTGTCAGATCTCATCACAGTATACCCAAGAATAACGTTGAACATGTATGTCCAGGTGTTTACTAGTTTACTGAAGTTCCCATATATAAGAGGTGCTAACGAGATCCACAAAAATACGCAATCTTTGTCCTGAAGAATTTGTCAGTAAGGGAAAGAAATATTAAGATGGCTAGACAGGATCATACAGAAATATGTTCAGATGTCCCATGTATACTACCTAAATCATCCTTTCCCCAGACTTGGAGTAAAGGACCAACCGATGGGATTAATGTGATGGACGATCTTTGAACAGACCTTTCAAGTCATCTTCCAGGAAGTGATTTTAGGAAATGATTACTCAAGACTTAGTGAATCTGCTGTCCTTCTGGAAATAGTTTTCTAAACTGGAGTCTGGAAATGGGCTAGAACCATTTGCTACTGTGAATTTGCAATGGCATCAGAAATCTGTGAAAGTTCATACAGCCATTGAACTTAGTATCCTGTATTTTTTATTGTGTCCCACATGAATTTGCAATGCCATCAGAAATCTGTGAAAGTTCATACAGCCATTGAACTTAGTATCCTGTATTTTTTATTGTGTCCCACATGCCAAATTCTGTTCTGTACTTCTTGCTGGAGCGTAATGGAAAGGAGCCACAGGTTTAAAGGGTACATTGGAAAAGACCAATTCAGAGGGACCTCGACAAGTCGAGAAATGGGGGCCATGTGAACCCCATGAGGTTCAACAAGGCCAAGTGCAAGGTCCTGCTCCTGGGTCAGGGCAACCCCCAGTATCAATACAGGCTGGGGGATGAAGGGATTGAGAGCAGCCCTGCTGAGA
>NW_008794446.1:3573740-3574883 GCF_000699145.1 Aptenodytes forsteri | reverse complement strand
TACCCCCGAGGATCAGATATTTAAGTCTGAGTTTTTAATTAGCACTCTGTGGCTTTGAAATACCCAGGAGATATATATTACTGTTTCATTTTGTTTCTTTTTTCCTTCTTCATTACTGGGTTTGCAGATCACAGACAACTTTAAAGCAAATGAGGCCAACTTCAACTACAGTAGCAATGGGGGCAGTCACATATTCTGCCTAGTTAGCCACTTCTAATACACACAATATGTGGCGTCTAAACACTTTCCGAGTGGGAGGCCTGACAGCAACGCTACTTCTAATGGTAAATGCACAGCAAGTGTATGCTGCAGTAGGAAGAATGCACTCAAACTTTTAAAAATCGTGTTTTGGGATGAGGATCTTTTTTCCTCTCGCTTCTCCTGTTCTCAATGCATGCACAGTTGCTGTGTCAGATCTCATCACAGTATACCCAAGAATAACGTTGAACATGTATGTCCAGGTGTTTACTAGTTTACTGAAGTTCCCATATATAAGAGGTGCTAACGAGATCCACAAAAATACGCAATCTTTGTCCTGAAGAATTTGTCAGTAAGGGAAAGAAATATTAAGATGGCTAGACAGGATCATACAGAAATATGTTCAGATGTCCCATGTATACTACCTAAATCATCCTTTCCCCAGACTTGGAGTAAAGGACCAACCGATGGGATTAATGTGATGGACGATCTTTGAACAGACCTTTCAAGTCATCTTCCAGGAAGTGATTTTAGGAAATGATTACTCAAGACTTAGTGAATCTGCTGTCCTTCTGGAAATAGTTTTCTAAACTGGAGTCTGGAAATGGGCTAGAACCATTTGCTACTGTGAATTTGCAATGGCATCAGAAATCTGTGAAAGTTCATACAGCCATTGAACTTAGTATCCTGTATTTTTTATTGTGTCCCACATGCCAAATTCTGTTCTGTACTTCTTGCTGGAGCGTAATGGAAAGGAGCCACAGGTTTAAAGGGTACATTGGAAAAGACCAATTCAGAGGGACCTCGACAAGCTCGAGAAATGGGGCCATGTGAACCCCATGAGGTTCAACAAGGCCAAGTGCAAGGTCCTGCTCCTGGGTCAGGGCAACCCCCAGTATCAATACAGGCTGGGGGATGAAGGGATTGAGAGCAGCCCTGCTGAGA
>NW_008794446.1:3547053-3573484 GCF_000699145.1 Aptenodytes forsteri | reverse complement strand
GTTCAATGTCAGGCTGGACAGGGCTCTGAGCAACCTGGTCTAGTTGAAGATGTCCCTGCCCCCGGCAGGGGGGTTGGACTAAATGATCTTTAGAGGTCCCTTCCAACCCAAACCATTCTGTGATTCTATGATTCCAAAGTTTCATGTCAGCCTTCTCACAGACATGAAAAAGCCCATGTGTAATTTGAATTCTGATGTTTGCTTGAATTTGTACAGAGCCCTGAAACAGGAACAGCACTGAGCATTGCAGGTAGTGGTGAATAATGGTATTTTAAAGTATCATTATCATTAAAAAGGACATGATGAACTTGATGGAGCATCATGAAATATTTCCTAAAAGGGAGATAAAGACATAGAAGCAGCTTTCAATAGTTCTGAGAAATATTCATGTAGGTTATTTAAAAAGGAGGGGAAAAAGACCTGCCCCTCATGTTAAGCACCAAATATTTTCAGTTGCCCTTCCACCTAACTGCATCATGAGGTTCACCAGAAAAAAGGTAAGTAATATCACTGAAGAAAGATTTGAAACAGAAGTCTTATTTCATATGTATGGGGGAGGAGAGGGAAAGAAAGTTCTGGAAAACATGGGAGAAACTGACCACCAAAGCTAGGAATACTTGTGGAAGAGCAGGTAACATTACGAGCTGTTCAGAAGAAAGGTAGGTGCTCTTAAGGGACTTCTGGGTCATTTAAAGGAGAATTATGTTCTAATCTCATTCAGAAAGCATCCATTCTGTGATTATAAGGTCAGCATGTTTAGAAGTTTTCCCTGTTACCTGTTGAGGAGAGAAACTGCTCACCTGGAAACTGTCACAGCTAACAAGCTAACATAATCTTATTCATCATGGATATTCTTTATCAAATTATGTCCACAAGTGACTTATTTTCCAAACTTGCCATATAAGCAGAAAACACGTTTCAGAAGCTTGGTCTCTTAGGAAAGCAGGAATGTTCACACCCTTCCGACTGAACTATTCTATTCTTTCTTGAACAACTTTATGTACTATTGCAAAGCGAGATTCATTGTTTCATTCAAATATATAAAGACTATATGAAGACCTAATGTGAAAACACAGATATAGCTATTGCAATTTACTATACATCACAGAAAGCTGGTCCGTTGCCATCCATTTGAAAGCCTGGAGAAGGTGCGTCCCCCTTATACATTCCAATGTAAACAAAAAAAACCCACAGGTATGTCAATATTCTCGGACAGCAACAAGTTGTCTTCAGTATACAGTACCGATAATTTGAAACATGAGTTATGACAATGTGAGCATTTTTTGAAATCTTCCAGACGACTGTTTTGCTGGAAGAAATAAGGCTGCTGCCCTACACTATGCAGGCAAAGCCCTTCCCAAAGTGCAAAAACTCCCAAAAGCTAACAAAATGCCTGTAATTTAATGGAGACTATTTATGTGCTTTAAAAAGGAAACCTCACTTACATTCGACTGCAGCAATATCATTTGAACAAGTAACTATCCATGGAGCTTCCATCTCAAAAACAGAGTTGCCTACAAGCTGGTAAACATCCCCTGAAGCAGTTTCCATTACTGACAATACATATGCCTCTCTTTTCTTGATAACAACCATTGAACCTCCTTATTCAGGTCTCCCATTTCAACAAGATCTACCTATTTCCAGCATCACGAATTCACTCAGAATTCATTCTTAAGGAATGGTGTGAAAGGGACTGCGACAAACACAATAATCTGCAAGGTCTCTCTGTGGTCTTTCATATCCTGTAATTTCATGTATCAGATCTTGAAAGAATTAACCTGGCACAGTCTCAGACTAGAAGCGTTTTGTCCTTCTCTTTAAAAAGAAGAGACATAAAGAATATTTATGAATATCCCACTTGAGCTCACAAAGATTCCTATTTTGCACTGTACCCATATACTCCAGTTACTTTTAAACAACTCAAAGAAGTCCTATTGTATCTCTGTACTACAAGCAATTCCTGCGATATATAGCTGTATCTCTATCAATAAGTGCCTGTCATCTATAAGGAGTTCCAAATACCTAATAAGCACCTGGATCAAATTCAGTCTCGGAAATAATGACATCATAAAAGTAAGAAGAGGAAATACTCAATACCCTACCTCACTAAAGATGAAAGTTGTTAAAGCACAATGCAATGCAAATTATATTAGAGCTCAACGCACTAAAAATCCAGGGAATGCAAAATCTCATAACAAAGCTATTCATTAGATTCACCTCTAACACAACACAGAAATACACAGTACCAAGGAACCTCTTATTTTAGCTGGAAAACTATAGCATCACTTCTGCAACGGGAGTTAACCACTTTGACCTCAGCTAGAACCAAACTCTGGGGCTGAGAAGGCTATGCTTAACAGACGATCCAGGAAAAGGATCGAGATGACAAAAAAAGCATGTTCTCCACAAATCCTTGGGGCACTTGAGATGATTGAAAACTTTTTAGCATGGTCCTGGAGTCCAGAGACACAGTAACTGATAAGACTCTCAGCACCAGAGCTTATGAATAACCATGGTTCCTGTGTAAAGAGCCTGCTGATACATCAACTCTTTAATCACTTCATGAAACTTTCAACCCTGACATTAACTGACAAAGGCTTTGCTCCTTCCAAAGCTACTTCACTCTTCAGACAGTTACCAAACACAAGTGCAATGCAGCAAGAATTGTATGTCTTTTAGTAAGGCTGCATGCTACCAGTGCCCAAAAAGTTCTGAAATTTAAACGCAAACTACATCTTTCAACCTGACCTGGACTCCAGAAACTCTAGGCATAAATGGGGAGATAAAGAGTTAGGTATATATTTAAATACCATAGGGTAGAAAAGGAATAACAGCACACTATTTGTATTAGGTTTGGACTCCTTTTCTTTTTTCAGTGCTTGGGCACAAGTTTCTTCAAATTACCTGTAACAGATTTTTGGACTATCTGTACCACACTAGCTCGTAAGGAAATCCTTCTTTGCAATACTAATGTCCCAGTGAGTTGTAAGAACAGTTAAATAACTGCTGTAGTGACATTCTTGTTGGACAAGATGTGATCACATAATGTGAAACATGGTCATTCTTAAGTCATTTACAAATTACAGTTTTCTACTTTAATTGCTTAAAATTGGATCTAGGCTCACAAAGGACTGCTAACAAAGCAGTCTGACTCACAGAGAAACAAGAAATATAGGAGTAGATCATGAAACTCTAGAAATAATTTTAAGAACTTAGAGAAAAATATTTATTTCACATAGCATGAGGGAAATTGTTTAATCAGTTTTAAAAGTAAAAGTAACCCTAAATTCTGTTTGTCACTTGGACGCTATCACTAAAAAACCAGGCATTGTACTAACTGAAGATCACTGTTTACTTAATGTGTGTGAAATGACTAAGTTAAAGTTCATGGATAATAAGAACAAATATACCTATAAACACAAAATTGAAAGTACTGGCGTGATTAAGGAGCTATGTCTATTGCATTTTGGTTTATGGATGCGACTTGAGAAAGGATGAAGCCTCCTGGGGCTGGATTGTCATTTCCAAAGTTTAAGGTTCCTTCACTCTTGAAGTGGATTCATGGATGCAAAATAGGTTCCCAAGATGGGGGTTCACCTGGGTGACAAAGTGACATGAGACGTGGCTGTGCCAGTCAATGGGGACAGCACGAGCAAGAGCACCCGCAACGGTGCCTCGTTCCATTACCTGGCAATTAAACAGATGACAATTAAGGTTTAATGTCTATGTATTTTTGCTTATAAATGATTGTGGATAGAGACACTGCAAACTATCTTAGGAAGGAGGGAGCTGAATGGAAGTGCTTTTTCTCCCTGATGTATGTCCTTACTTACTAGACTGTAGACACATGCTCCTTCTTGCTTCCTACCTCTTCAGTTTCATGACTCTCGCATTCCTGCATGCAAAATATCAGGACACTTGTTTTGGAGGCGGAAAATGTGGACCAGTGCCAGTAAGAATCAGACTATTTTAGCCTACCGGGAAGTCATTGGTTTTGGTACCCAGTATAGCTCAATCAATGTGTAGGGTTTTAGGCTAATTATAGACTTGCCCATGACAAGAATATCAGGTATCTTGGAACCCTGTCAAAAATGTTGGCTATTCTGTGCTACCTTGCTATGTACCTACAATACTTACTGTGAAACTACTGGCATGTTTACTTTGCATTTCTTGCAGGTTTTCCTCTCATCTTGTCCTTTACCAAACATCATCCATACATACATTTAAAACAGTGTTATATCACAGGGGGGGAAAAAAAGCTGTAGGCTCTTTTCACACCATTCCTCTGTCTTCACTATGAAAAGCTGTATCCAAATCTAGTCCAATTCACCAATTACCAATCACACACTTCCCTAAAGAATGCAATTATTCAAAATTCAGACCTGTGTAACTGGTCTGAATTTGGTTTTGGTTGGCAGGAACATGTAAGTAGGTGTAGATTGCTTGTAATGGGTAGGAAAAGGAGATGAAACTTTCAAAACATTGTTGAAAAAATAGATAAGGAATTATAACAACCATATTTTTGTTCCATTTAAACACAAGCGGTTATGTAAGTGTCCACTGCAGTAGGTTTGGTTTTAAAGAAAGTTAAACGGGCACACACTGGCTCTCTTGCAGCAAATAAGGTTATTTAACATACCTCAAGGAATTCAGAATATTACAGACTGATTTTTTTTTCTAGTTAGTGCCTCAAATCTGCCTGTAATAAGAGTATTGAAAGTTAGTAGGCAGCAATTTTTAAAGAAGAAAACCATAAAGTGATATTGTGTGAAGAAATAAACCCACTTGGTATTCTAATGGCTATTTAAAATAACAACATTACTTGGCATGCCCTTAACAAAAAGAATACCTACAGTGTCATATATTAATAATTTTGAATGTTTTAATCAAATTTTCATACAGACAAGAAAAAATATGGAGCTGTGACATAAGAGAAATACCAGATCAACCAGAGCCTAAGAAGTCTACAAATGGATACTGGAAAAAAGGCAAAAGTGGAGATTCAGACAAACACTGCAATATGGAGCTCCTGAACAGTGTATTTTTACAGAGAAAATCCTCATGCACTGAACAATTAAATACAGCACTCTTACTAAAGCAAAGCACCTTTATATGCCGACATTAAATCAACATTCACACCTGGACACACATGCCTCACACATTGAGCTGTGCTGCAACGTGGGCAACAAAACCCGCCTGCCATCTATAGGCACATACAATTGCCAGCCCACCCACATTTTTGCCTCTTCTACCTCCACAACGGTACCGCTGCCTTCAGCTGCAGCAGACTTACCGCAACATTGCTTTACCTATCAACAGAAAATCCAGAAATTAGCTTCCTAAGTTAAAAAATATCAAGGACTCCAGGACTGTCTCTAATATAAAACTCCCTAGGCAGCTTTTGCCTCTAATATTAATGGGTTCTCCTTGAATGCTATCTGGTTCAGGCAATTAAATTTTGCTATAATTATTTAGATAAAATTAAAGTAAACAGGCTGAGTCATCCTGGCAATAGGCTAACAGCGGGATATCTGGAAAACGTGGCTTTACTAACACATCTGCTAACACCACAACACTTGCTGAGGTGTGTGAAGTCCCAATGACTTTTTTTTTTTTCCTTCTGAGTAAGTTTAAATAATTGCAGATTGAAAATGCATGTTAGGCTGGAAATAGCCCATGAAACCATCTTTCATTCTGTATACCACAGCATACTTCAGAGATTGTTCAGAGGAGCGTTCTGAAGTTTACAGATGAGTTTGTTCATAAGGCTGATGTCCTATCTGAAATCTCAAAGAACCTGTTTTTATTGAGTATGGGAAGTCAGATCAGTTAAGAAATGACAGACAAGCTTTACTAACATCAGTTTCTTTTGCTTTACAGGAAGGTGCATAGCATTAAATTCTGTTATATCTTAATAGCGTATACAAACTTATTTTTTCCTCAACAGTGGCAGGTCTTACTTGTACAACACGATGCATTTTGCAACTGACTTAACTTCCGCATTCTTCTCTGGGACAGTAATTTTCATTTCTCCAAAGATTCTGATTAGACAGGGTGCTTTTCTCCCATTATATATTTCATTTTTTCTAAATACAGAGGCCAAAATATTGAAATAGTAGATCCGTCATTACTACACTGTATCATGACTTCAGTTCATGGTGGTTTGTTTGGGGTTTTTTTTAATCTCCTCATCTGACAAAACCTTTATCTAATTTAATTTCTTTTGCAAGGTCAAAATCAGCATAATCTTGGCAAATGTGACTATGTGAACATTTTCATGTCTAGGTTTTGGTATAGACTTCTTTACAGACCAATTCTTTTTAGATTTTCCATTTTCTGTCAATTGAATTCGGATCCTTACCAATATATTTTGGACAGATGCATACCCAAGACAGCTTTTGGGTTGCTTTTTGGTTGAAATTCCAAGCCTCATCCAATGTTCAAGTCCCCAAACTCTTAAGTCCAATGGACTTCAGTCACTAATTCTCTTGATTTTTCAAAGTGTTCTCTTTTAATATTAAAAAAAACTTAATTGCTGGAGTGGTTTAGTTTTCTTTAATCCTCTATTCAACATAAATGAAATCAACATACGATTACAACTTCTAATGCTCTTTCTAAGACAGCTCTTCTGTAATATCATTATTATTATTATTATTATTAACAGCACTAAATCTAAATGGAATAAATGTTCCCAGTTAGCATTAACAGCATTTCGTCTCTAATCTGCATCTAGGAAGTTTAAAGCTTCTCATAATATGTCAGTATTTCTCCCACTGGTAAAAACTACACAGCTGTCTGCCTGCATCCAGTCTGAGCTGCGATCCCAGTAGACTCCCAGCAGAATCTCAGGAGAACGGTCCTCCCCAAAGTGATTTTTAAAAAATCAATCCTGTTTTATTTATGTAAGTTTGTCCTTATTATTAAATGCTTACGTATGAATTTAAGAATTCTATTTTTAATGACAATTTGAAGCAATTTATTTGATCCCAAAGTTAGGCTCCCTGGTGTGTATTCCCCATGGTTCCCCAATTTAATTTTTTAAGCAGAAAACAATATATCCTATCTTCCAGCCCTGCAGTACAGCACCTGCTATGCAAAAATCAGTCTATTCCATTTTCTGAAGTCACCTATTCTGTAGACATTAATATGTGCTTGCAAAACAGAAAGAGCATGTAAAGTTAAAGACAGAGATCATTTTTATAAAGCTTCATTATATTTGTTCTCCCAGGATTTTTTTTTCTTCCGAAACATGGTGTCTTCATCAGAAACTGTCTCGCTCTGTAAGTTGTCTTCCCATTTTTGCTATACAATCTTAACATTTTTTAGCAGCTGTGAAAAATTTCTCTCTCCTATTCCAGAGTAACAGGAAAAACTAAGTGATTTAAATTTCTTTGTCTTCTAACCACCATCCACTCTATTAGGAATAATTAGCAATCTTCCAAAAACTTTCCTTGACCCAGGTCCTTCAGTTAAAAGAATGAGATCTCAGGTTAGCTTGCTTCTTGCTTCAGTAAATTTTAAGTCCCTAGAAGATCTTCTTCCAAATTAAAAAAACAAGTGTTACAGTTCCTGTTAAAGACAGAGCTCATTTTTATAAAGTTTCATTATATTTGTTCTCCTGCAGGATTTTTTTCTTCCGAAACATGGTGTCTTCATCAGAAACTGTCTCGCTCTGTAAGTTGTCTTCCCATTTTTGCTATACAATCTTAACATTTTTTAGCAGCTGTGAAAAATTTCTCTCTCCTATTCCAGAGTAACAGGAAAAACTAAGTGATTTAAATTTCTTTGTCTTCTAACCACCATCCACTCTATTAGGAATAATTAGCAATCTTCCAAAAACTTTCCTTGACCCAGGTCCTTCAGTTAAAAGAATGAGATCTCAGGTTAGCTTGCTTCTTGCTTCAGTAAATTTTAAGTCCCTAGAAGATCTTCTTCCAAATTAAAAAAACAAGTGTTACAGTTCCTCTGGAACAAATTTTTTAAAAAGCTCTGACTGAAGAATAAAAGAATCAAAATCAGAGCTCCATGACCTACCACCTACGGGTGTTCAATTCCATGGCAACATGAGACTTCCTAATGATTACTCAGCCTTAGATTACGCATAATATTAGCATCCAGTCCTCCTGCAGGGAGCTATGCTATGAAAAAAGTTTATTGGAAGGTGACTGTTCACAGAAGCAACCTGAACCGTCAGGTAACACTTTTGAGTTTTTCAATGGGAAAATTCTGTAGGTTGCATTTTGAAAATAACAGCACTGAACCACTACTGCAGCACATACTGTGAACGATCAGTTTTGCGGTGCAGACCAACACAGCCATTATACACAGGTCTTCGACTGGCTATATTTGCAGGACGGTAAAACCCTTTATACTTGATATATTTGTATCTGTATACACAGCATCTCACTAAATTTTTATGAGTATATAAATATAAATACCTATCACTGATGTACTCAGTTTCTGATTTTACCACTTTGAAACATTATCCAGGTTGGTTTTGATTCTCTCAGCTGCTGTACTGCAGTTTGTGTTTCATAAGATTTTTTTTAAAAAAAGCCTTTAATGAATATTAAGGATGAATACATTTTCCTCATATGCCTTCAGAAAGTTTCTGCTTTCTAAAAGCTAACGAACTCTGGATTTTGAATAATTATTCTCTTTTCAAAAGATTTTGCCAGGATAAGAGAATCTGTGGACAGCACTGGCATTAAAAAAGTGTGCACACACTTATTCAAGACATGACCAAACTCCAAGTATACAGCCTGTATCTAGTATGAAAAGTAGAAAATTACAACGGTCAATTTAACAAGTTAGTCCAATTTTATTGATGATGAGTAGAGTCTAATCTCAATACACAATCTCTCTGATACAACCATACTACCCAACGAACAGGCAGGTCTCCAGGGGGCATCCTAATACAGTTTAGCAGACGGCACACTTGGTTCAGGTTCTCAAACTGAATAATGAAGCACTGACGCTACAAGAACTACTCATCTTGGAGCTGTCTCATACAAACTTAATAACTGGAGAAAATGGGACTATGTTGCTCACCCAAAGGATCTCCTGCAACAGGACATCTTTTCAGAAATAGATCAGATTGTAATAGTTTCTAGCATTGGAAAGCATCTGCAAACTGTGCAAAATACAAATACACTTGCCAAGATTACCAACGTTGTACACTCCATTTCACCAAGCTAATTAACAAGATGAGGAAAAGTACAAAGATAAACATATGGGAAAGGTGATTTCTAAACATCTCTGATCTTAAACTCCTCTAAGCTTGTCACCAAACTACTTAACAGACTTGGTGGAGGGGGTTATGATACACAGCTACTACATGCTGCTTCCATCATCACTGGAACTGGAAAAGTAAAAGATAAAGTCTCTCCTAAAAAGCACTCAAAGGAAGCTGCTATTTTGGAAGCTACTGTCTTCTGAGGATACAGACTGAACATACAAGCTCAAAACTCAACCTGTGGTCTAGAATGGAGTATTACACAAACTGTGGACTAGGCTCAAAGGCTGTAAAATAAAGCAACTTCCATGAAAGAAGAGACATGAGACAGTCAAATTAAGAACTCAAGTGCTAAGATCTACCCTGTTATGTCTACCAAATTTCTGGGTTATTTCTCCGGAACTGAAAGGTTTTTTATAAAACTGGTCATAAAAATTGGAATTGCACTCTTTGCATTTGGATATACAACCAAGATGTTCATTGTTCGGGAAATTAGCTTAAAATGTGTTGTAAGAAAAATCTTTTCTCCTGAACCAATCTGATTAATCTAAATATTCCCCTGGCAGGATTCAGTTCAAGAAATTACAACGCAAAAATAAAATGAAAGAGCAAAGCTTGAAAATATCAAGCTATACAAAACCAATAAACACATTCTGTCTACTCTGTTATTAACTACATATTAACGTTATCTGTTATGAGTAAAACCTCCTGTCCATTAAGATAATAATACTGATGATGTTTAATAATTTTTCTTTTATTTAAAACAAGCTGAAGTTTTATATTATAAATTCCCAATCAAAATGCGGTGTAATTAATAGGCACATATTATTGAGAAATGCTTGATATTTTTGGATTCAAAGTTTTTAGTATTTTTATATCCAAAATCAACTTTACCATTGAAAAATGTTGAAGAAATATGCACAGTCAAAACTCCTTATGCAAATGAAGTGGGAATTTCCACCAGTTCTAATTTATTGGTTAGTGTTTCATTCATGCTATTTTTAACAGACATCAGAGAAAGCAAATACTGCAGAAAACATATTGAAGAACATTTGGTTCAATGAGCAGAGTGAATTAGCATCAACTGCAGTCTTACTGTTTGGCTAGTTTCAATGAGAGACTGTTTTATAAGTTTTAAGTGATCGCGATTTTTCCTGGTTATACATACAGGCAACTTTTTCATAGCAACATGGATGAAAAGTGATAACTATGCAAATATACACACATGCATGGTGAGGAGGTGGGGAAAGGGAAAGGAGAGAGGTGCTTCAGTGTAAACGTGGACTGGAAAGTACATATGTAATCTTCTTGAAAGCTCTAATGTCCTTATTCATGTCTATAAATCTGCCAGCCGGGGGGAGCAAAGATTTATGATTTAAGTGACTAAACTTTCACTGCTAGGGATGCTTAGGCAGAAAGGTGAGAAGCAATGTCTCAAATAAGTAGACCTGTGAGACAGAGTAGAGAATATTCAAAGCAAATAGCTTGCAGACGACAGATAAAGAAATGGGCTTATGTAATCAAGAACTTATCTATTAAAAAGCCAAATATTAAAAGAGAAATCCTGCGCAGAAAAAAAACTGAAGTTCTGTGAATGCATTTTTCATGTGAACAGCTCATTCAACTCAAGCGTTACTACAGATCTTACTTAACAAACGTCACATGATATTATATTAACAGCCACCTGATGATCATGCTAACAGCCTCTTCTTAGTATTCAACTACAGATCAGCATTCTCCTTTTAAGAGTTTAACACAACAGAAACAAGGGAGTCACTCGCATGCTACCATATGGCCAAGTACTTCCACGCAGCCAGAGCCGAGCCTGGCACACGGGCCAGGGGAGGGAGGTACTTCCAGCACGGCTGGATGCAGGTGGTCTCAGTGACGGGATATTCCCATCGGTTTTGGTAACGTCGTGAAACTGTCATGCTGCTGGATAAAAGAGATGCCATTAACGTCCTTACTGTGAGGAAGCTAACAAGGACAAGCAGCAGCGTGCCAAACGGGAGGGAGCAGAGGGTACTGTGCAAGTGTCTAAGGCACGATGAGAGGGTGGAGATGAAACTGGAGGTCTTAAAGTAGGAAAATAAAGGGACACTGGATGCAAATCCACAGGAAAAACAGCTTCTTTCCTTCTGCCCTTTCTGAACCATTAGTCTAAATGGTACACACAGCCAGAGGACGGTCCCTCCTGCCTTCGTTTGTTTCTGCGCCTCATACACAGAATATCTGTCTCCAAGGCCCAGCAGTTGTTGACATTTGAAAATATCACACTGCACTGGAACACTTTATATTTATGCCTCTGTTGAAAGCAAAGTCATATCTCAAAGTCCCCAGAACCCACCATTACTTTCCAATTGCCAAAGCATGAGTTTTGATGAGGGCAGAGTAAGTCAGCCAGCATGCTCTCCACTCCTAAGTCCAGCCAAAAGCTGCTTAACACATCAGTCTCTGTCCCATAAATCAGGGTAGACGAGGACTATAACCGATTTCCCCTTCCTCCCTCTTTTAGGAAGGACAGAGTAATCGAGGTTACAGAAACCTGACAGTTATTAACAGGGATAAACATGATACTCCTGACCTTAACCGCAGTTACTGAATCAGATGCGTGTGCATGCCTCCATGTGCACATGCACGTGTGCGGACGCCACAGGACTCAGATTTTCCTGGCAAGTTGTCTGCTGCTGGCAAGAGGAAGCAGTAACACTGCTGGCACAGAGATGCTGAGCTGAGGACTAACACAGGCCAGCAAAGTCAAAGTGAAATTAGGTTTCAAAGATTCCACTCTTAATTTTCCCCTAGAAGAGAGTCATTCTCGTCATTGTTTCCATAACAGGAATATGTGCTCTTGACAAGTGATCTGCAGTTGTTTTCACATCCAGACATTCTATGTTGGTTACGCTCTGCTTGGAGGCAGGCACTGGCTTTGGTCAACCGAGATTGCAGCCTTTTTACATGATGCGTCTCAGTATGTGATGAAGTCTGTCATACTTAAGCTTCCAAAGCACTCAGCCAACATTAACTAAATATAAAAAATAATTTAATTTTAAAAAATTTAAGTCTGATACTGCCAGCCTCAAAAACTCTCATATTTTACAGTGCTAAGAAAGAAATATCTGTATAAGCCAAGGAGATGTTCTCATTTAGGGCCAATCCCATGAGTTATTTATATTGCCAAATCCTATTTAGGTGCCTAAATAATAGATGATTGCAAATATTTTTGTGAGCATGGCCCTTAAACCCTAATCTCTGCCAACAAGCAGCTGAGGGCTATAGAAAACCATCCTCTGACTTCTTCTCTTCTTTGAAAACTGAACCATCATCGGTTAAAGAAAACCTGGGATTTCTGGGAAAGTGTCCAGAACTGCAAGCTAACGCCTGAAGCAGTCACTGCCATATTCTACGCTGAGGAATTTTTCTTCTTACAAGCTAGCTGATGTGATGTGTGGTTCATTAATATAATGTTTTTGTGCTTACATTTCCCACAAAAACTTTCTATGAAAATAGCATCGTCACCAATGCTTGACAAACAAGGAGTATTTACTTCTTAATTTTATGGTCATTCCCATGCATCTTCATGTCCCATCTGCAGTTCTCTTGATGGAAGAGCGTGTGGCTATCGTATCTATCAATTAGGTCAGATATGGAGATGATTGCTAGGAATTACGATGGGGTGGTATCTATTGATTCTGTATTTCATGTGATAAACTGTGTGCTTAATATGAAAACCATCTGTACATCAAGGAAGAGAAAAGAAACTGCAACGTATAGTGCCAACTGCTTGTTTTGCTCTTTGATGGATCCCTAATTAACTGACTTTTCTTAACTGATTGCCAAGGGGATATGCAATGCCTCTTCCTGAAAGACATAAAATCGAGAAGGGAGATGATACAAAGAAGGAGCACACTCCTCCTTTCAAGGACAGGTTTGAGCCTGAAGTCAAAACAACGAAAGGCTGAACTAATTGTTCAGCCTAAAGAAGAGAAAATTGATGAGGCTCATGGCAGTCCACAGATTTTTCAAATAGAAAGGAATCATCTGTTTCCCATGTTCACAGCAGATACGAAAAGTAGCAATGCACTTCATTCATAGCAAGGGAATCTGGGGTAAGATATCTGAAAAACAGCGAGGAGAGTTCACCACTGGCACAGAACGTCTCAGGAGGTTACAGATTCCTCCTCATCAGAGGTGTTAAAGGGGCATGTTAGACAAGTATGTCAGAAATGAAATAGGGAATGTTAATCCCACATGTAGACAGGGAGATTGATTCACTGACTTCTAGACCGATTTTTCTAAATTTCTGTTTCTATGGCTTTTAGAAGGTGTTATCTTGTGCTAGGAGCAAGCCATGAGAGCAGGACAATGAAAGATGGCTAGCAATAGTGCAGATTGATGAGTCTTTAGGCTTTTCCTTTCTGATGGGGTGGAATTAATCTCATCCTAAAAAGTTTTTCAACAACTTTAGAGAAATACGATGTAGACAAGAACAGCTAAATCAAGCATATAGATCCCTTTACAAAAGCATCCAGACATTTCTGGAGCATAATGCACATGAACTGTTCTAAACATGCACCTTCAACTGAGCCAATCAAACATCTACCATCTACCTTGTCAACAGGTCTAAGTTTTATTTACTGGGAAAGAAACCTACTGGGACTGGCTCGGTTGCAGGTACCTACTCTCTTTGATACCTAGTGTTAGCTAAAATTAATCCCGGTACAGGTGATTGGTTTTCCAATCCCAGAAACTTTGTCTCTTGCACACCTCTAGTATCAGGAGCTCCGAACCCAGACCACAGAACAAGGGCATTCTTCCTCCCTGATAGGTAATTCCCAAAAGCCCAGAGCCCTGACTGAAGTATTTATTCTCTCCAATTTATTCTCTCTACTTTTCTTTCTCGCCTTCAAATTTTGCTTTTCTTTACTCCTTAAGCTGCAACACCTTAACTGTTATTCTCATCATCTGGCTGAAACTGGGAAACACTGGAGGGACGTAATGACAGAGACTAGCACAGTGTTGCTTCAAGCTGCTTTTCAGGGAAGCAGAGACAGGTTTTCCAAGCCTTGCACAGTTGGACGGCACTTACTAATAATTTTCATGTTCTTAGATTAACTATGAGGAACACATACACACACTGTGTGATCACACAAACTTCATATGCCAAGCAAAACAAGCTAAAAGCTCAGTTGTTTTTTAATTCTCTCTCCAAATCTTGCTCCTACCTCAGAGAAGGCTGACTAGATCCATATCAGTTGGTACATCAGCTATCAATGGCAAGCAACCTAAACAAGTTTTCTGATACCAAACTTCCCCAAAAATAGAGAGCAAAGTTGATGTACACTTCACAAAGGAATTAGAGACATAGTCTGGAGTCTGATTTTCTGCTCTTTCTTCACTCCTGTAGTCAAAACAGTCAACGTTCACTGAATCTTTACCTAGTAGAAAAGCAAACACCACAACAAATTGCTAAAGTTGTATTTTCAGCCTAGATTTTAAGCTTATTTTTTTTTCAGCTCAGCATAACATGGTTTTAAGCACCAATGTTCCAGAGAAAGATAGTGCTTACTCAAAGAGATGATGAAATGTCAGATAAATAAAGACTAGGCAGAGTCAGGCTATGTCTGTACTTTGACACGAGACCTCCAAAAAAGAGCTATGTACTTCAAAAAGGGATTTAGGCAAATCTGTTGTCAGCACTCCTTCCCGAGTCAGCTCTGGAAAAACTGCTACAGGATTCACTATGAGGAGACACCGGGCAGCCGCCAGTGTCACCTTTCAGATAAGAGACACAAGTGAATCCAGACTATGCAGTCAACTACCTGGCTTTCCTCCCATTAAAGGCAAGGAAGGCTGTGCTGGCCACATTGCCACCTGGGAAACTCCCCTGCTGCCCAAGTATGTCCCCCTTACCTTTCTAATTCCTGTCCTAAAGATGGGTTACTTTTCCACGGTTAGTACATTTTACCTTAGAGGCAACTATAGCAATTTCATTATTGCAAAGAGCAAATCTGGTGCACTATTTGATTTTTATTTCCGTATTATAAGGTCCTCTAGAGGAAGGCGGAATGTGTGCTTGCTTCTGTCTGTGCCTGATACAAAATGTCATTCCCTTGCCCAGTAGCAAAGATACCTCCTTTTTCAGACTCATCCTTCAGTTCTCAACGTAAGGTCTGTGCAAGCTGTCTTTTTCTGCTCCTATGCAAGCTAATGGAGCATTTGCCTGGATCCAGGTAAACCAAAAAGCCTTCCAGTTCCACAGGTTAGTCAGGGAAATACAATTGCATCATCTTTCATTTTGAATGTATATTTGCATCAAAACCAGTGAAGAAGTGGTGAAGTTAAACAAGCATGCACATGATGACTATGAAGTAGTTACTACTGTAACAAAATCTTTTCTTATTGATTTTTCAGTCAGCTGTTCTTTGAGACCTTTGATATTTCGAAAAAAGATGAGAGGAGTTGATACCAACGGATTACAAACATACCCTGGACTGAGAGAGAGTGCAGGGGGAATAAAAACCTTTGCTGGGTCTTGCTCTACACAAAAATAAATTCAATTTAAGTGGAGCTCTTTTTTTTTTTTTAAATGCACACAGCTTTTAGATTTTTTTCTTACTACTGTGGTTCCTAAATTGGGAATATTCTTTGTAACAATAAAGGTATTTGCAAATCAAACATGTATTTTCCTTAGAGGATTACGTACATTGATTACATTATTATATTAATAAGTCTCTGAGAAAACAGAACTCCCTGAATTTTCTCAGATTACTTTGTCTGTATTTGCTGATTATATTTATCTTCCATACAGAATTGTATCTATCTTCCTTTATCATACTACCTGTGAAGCATTATCTAAAACTCAATTATAAGAACTGTGAGGTTGAAAGATTGTGATAAAGAAGCAAAATACATTCAAAGAGAAAAAGACAAAATGCTAGGAAAGACCTTGCAAAACAGGAATTCCAAACACATTACTATTTCCTATGGTATATGAAATTCAGGCTGAAGTAAAGTTTTATGCTGCATAGGCAGATAATTTTCCCTTGGCAACTTTATTGTTGCTTTCAGTTACCTCTTATTTTCAGTATTCAGAATTTAAAGAATAAAAATATTTATCCTCTTTCTGAAATCAATTTAGGTGATACAGTTTTGGCTTAATTAGCATGATATGGAAACCTGCCCTCTACTTTGGTTGTAAACATTTTAAAAATACATCTTCTTACCACTTTCATCCAGCAAGAAATCATCCTGGTAACGGAACTTTTCTGGTCCACATGCAATAAAAATGTCATCATCACCAAAGAAATCCTGAAGGCACGTCACCTACAAGCAAAAAGGAAAGGAAGGCATTGTATGAAATACCTCATCATCAGAATTGTAAGAACAATAAATCCCTCCTTGTCTCCATCTGTATGAAAACTCTTCACTTTTAATGGAATCAACAGGGCTTCATCTCCAGATAAATTTCAAAGCTGTACTCTGACCATCTGTTACAAGTGAGAAACACTTTTATGGACACTGCAGGAAGAGAGAGATAAGACAAAAAGCCATAACTGTCACATTTATTACATGATGCATCAATGGGGTATGAGGTAAATGCCTTTTGTTTACGCACAAGGTACCATTCAGCAGTTGGTGGATAATTAATTTGCTTTTGAGCCTACATTTCTACCGTTTGACTGCCATGAAACGAGGTTACAGCTTTGTGTGCAGAATTAAATGCAGTTATTTCAGCAAAATCTCCCATACAGGGAATGAAACTCATATGGGTGAACTGAGTCTCCATCACACACCCTTCATCTTCACCAGCAGAGTCAATGTGAAGTCTCTTCGAAGGCACCAAGCAGAACAATCAGGTGCGCTGGGAATGATTCTTCTAGTACTGACTAAAAGAATAATCCCTTTCTAGTCCCAAATATGAATAGTCTGGATTACGTTGGTATAGTTTTATGTCTATACATGAGATTTCCTTACAACAGCTTTCAGTTCACAAGGCACTAGTTAACAATTTTAATGTTTCCAGTTATATGACTATTTTTACTAATGTTCTTAAAGAAAAATCAGTAACTTTCCAAAAACCTGACTTTAGACACTGATCCAGTTTTGACAAATTTTAAAAACAAATTAGGTATCAGACTAACTTTAAAAAAACAAAGACCCTTGGTAAACAATATTATAAGCTCTGTTCCCGCTTCACATTTACAGGAAGATTTTAAAAGGCTACGGTTGCTTATTTTATATAATGTTTTGTAAATAAATAGTGCACTAATGTTTGAGCAGATTAATATCACAAACAGAGTTTCAAGTCAACAGTGTACAGACACAAAAGTAGCACATAAAGAATTTCTAAAAATTGACAGAATATTTGGGAACAGCCCAGCTGAACCAGACCACCCCCCTCATAAAAAGCAGGGTTGGGGAAAGTCAGCACTGAAAGCCTACAAAAACACAAGTGAAAGAATTAGCTAATGAGATTAGACAGACTTTGCCAGACTTTGGCATAAAAACAAGCACCCCCCCCCAACCTGCAGTGACCGGTGTCTAGGGGTTATAAAATTCATATCATGCTTCCCGGAAACATGCCTGAAGGCTTTGGCATCTACAACAGTTAGGAGCCTCTATGCTAGAAAAATCTTAAGGAAGAAAAATAGTGGTACATGTCGTGACTTGCTTTCAGAGTAAGATTTGTCATTAAAACTATTTTAAAGGTAGAGCAGTAGCAGCTGAAAAAAGAGGAACTCAAAAGAAGAACTAGATGAAAGAAATACCCCAAAAGAAACAAAGGTACTCCCAAAATTACACTTTCCTTAAGTAATGCACATAATTTTAAATTCAGACCCACCACAATCCTATTCCTATCAACATTGTCACCTTAACACCACACAGTACCTGAACACCAACATCAAAAATGTAAATATTTGATGGACCTTTTTACCATGTTCCTACTCAGTTTATGTTCTATTAGTGTATCAGCCTCAGCAACCTTTATATAAACTCATTTACTTCCCATTTTTTTTTTGTCCACAAGACATATCCTGCCTATCTTCCCACCCCATACTCCCACCAAGCTTCAAACATCTCTTCCCTTCAGTCAAGTTCCTCTGAAATTGCCACCTCTCCCACAGCATGCACAAAACCACTAATTTGCAGAATGACATTAAAATTCCTGTGATTTCCTGTTTGCCTCCCAAGTTTGCCACACTTCTGGGGAGTGATAACCTTTACATTTGTGTTTATACTAAGCAGAGTATTAGAACTGAACAAATAATAAGCGACCCCAGGCACAAAGTTGAGCTATTGTGACAACAAACACGAATGAAAATTAAATTCCTATTTGAATCAAAAAATTGTATGGATTTAATAAAACTCAAAAATGCTTGGCTCTGCCCAGTTAAGAGGGTTTCATTCAAGCCTAAACAAGACATTAAAATGGAGGTAGCAACACCTAACCAGGCTCAACTACACCAGTATTTAAGGCATCTCAGGTTCAATCAAGTGCAATTTATATGCAAATAAGAAAGAAAATAGGATTAGCACAATAGAAGAACAATTTGTACTTAGATATCCTTGGTTTTTATTAAACTTTACACTTATCATTTAAGGTGTTCTTATGCTTGCCTCTTTTCTCCATGTTCTCAGTTTCCTACTCTGTATGTAAAACTACACACACTTCTTACAGTTTTTCTTGCCTCCTGAGATTTTATTAATTTGGGAATTATAATTCTAGCTCCTAGAAAGCTCATAGCAAGAGCATAAGTTCCCTCCAAACCCATCCCCCTCCGGAATAACTTCTCTTCAGGCTTCCAGTATCTTTTTATATTATTTATTGGAAGCCTCGACATGTCCTTCACTGTCTGCTTTCTCCTCTGCAGCATTTTCCACCCTTTCTATCTCAGCATCTCTGGTCTGCTCCACTCCCCAGCTCACGCTCCTCAGAGGTTACACTGAAGGGCCTTTCCAGAAAGCATCTGACAAATATACAGCACCCCTTCCAGGCTTTTTCGGAGAGAAATCTGCAAGCACTTTCTATTCACACTCAGTCATCAGCTAAGCAACAGGACCTGCTTTTTATTACCCATTTTCACTTCTGGAGAACACAGCTCCTCAAAAGTTACGGTTTAGAAGATCAAGGATTTGTATCACCCGTACTGGACTGTGCTAGTGCTTAAGAGGCCAGTGTGCTCTGTTGCACATGACCAGCTTTAAAATTAGTTAATTTTTAAAATAGTGAATTACAAAAGCCTCCCTGAACATTTTTGTTGTTTTCAAGCCACAGAATCCATCTTCTTTTTCACAAATAAGTTTTCATCTTCCATATTCCACCAGGACATTTCTCACAGTGGGGAAAACAAAGTCTATGCAGGAGCAGTCAAACATACACCTTAAGTAAAAAGAAACTGAAAAAATAAATGTTTTCTACCACACACCTGGTACTAAATACACTATGACACCTGTAAATAAAAACTTTCTGACAAAGAGATGATATTTAAAGTTAATGGTGTCTCTCTTACACTCTGTAGGGGAATGAATAAATAACGGTAACATTACCAGCGGCCAGGGAGTCTCAGGCATTATAATCCTTTGCATCGGTGGCGAGAAAGACGACAAGCAGCAGCAAAGAAAATCGATCACTAGTACAGGCTTCGGGCAATACACAAGCCACATAAAAAAGACTAGCTGACCTGTACATACCCGATGCAAAACAGAGGAGAGGCAGAAGAATTTGTCATGCCTAAACTCACCTGAGCAAGTTGTGCAGGCTGAAGCCTGGATACCCCACAAATCCTTGTCCTAGTAAACAACTTAAGAATTCCACGCCCTTCTCCAGTGGGAGACACAGGTATCTGCCTAGGAAGAACTCCAAATTATTTTGTATCTCAGACGTTGGTGTGGTGCTTTCGCTAGAAGCCCAGAGGGGACACGGGGACCCAGCCAGGCCAGGCACAGCCGCTGGGGGAGCATGCAGCAAAGCAGCTGAACTGCCCCAGAAGGAGAACAGGGAGCAGAGCAGCAAACTGGGCTTCCAGCCCAGGATCAGGACTGGCTTTGCACCATAGCACGGACACTATGGACATGTTAAAAATTACCTTCACTTTTCTTTCTTTTTTTAAACAGGCAAGTACCTGGAACCAATGAGAAATCACCGAACTATTGTGGAGCCTTTTGTTTTCCTGAACTGGCATGAAACATTTAAGCTCTTAATATTCACCTCTTTGAAGTTGGTAACTTTGTTATGGAGACCCTCTAACTTATATCTACAAAAGATGTGAGAAATTATGCTTTACATTTTGGAGCACAGATGACCCAAGAGTAAGAATAGCAGCTTGTAGAGCCATTACCTGGTTTTATTCTCTCACCACAAGTGAGAAAGAGCAGTCAGTAGTGGTGTGGAGGAGATGTAGACGGAGGGAGAGAGGGAAGGGGGAACAGAGGGAAAAGAGAGAGAAAGGCAGAGGGGAAGAGAGGGAGAGGGAGAACAGGGAGGGAAGAAGGGAGGGGTGGAGGGAGGGATTGAATCAATCCTTTCTCTAAAAGCATGAAATGAAAGCTAGAGATTAAATCACCTTTTAGAATTGCTGTATTCTGGCTATAGTGGGGTCAGGGACCTTGTTTTAAAACAAACATACACCAAAAAAAACCCAGAACAAAATTCTTTGCCTATGTCAGTCACAGCAAATCAAATACTTTCCTATTGTTTTAAAGTTGACCACATATCAACTTAATACCAACTCTGAAATTTTTAAGTAAAAAAGAATCAGAAACTCAGATTTTCCTCTGCATTCAGGAACAGCTCACAGCACCAGCACAGTACACCACCACCACCAGGATTACTAACTCTCATGTTTTTGTTACAATTTTCATAATGCTGGGTTCTTGGACAGAAAAGGAGGAGGGAGGTGTTCTGTGTGTTTGTCTTCTTTTAATAGCAACAACTTAATTAGACTCAAAGCTGAAAGCTGTTTTGGATGAGCAACGAGAAAACCTCAAGCTGGGGTGCCCTCAGGCACCACGGCTGTTGGAGAGCTGGAAAAAAAAGTGAGGACAAAGAAATGAGGTGGTAAAACAAAAAAGATGCAGAAGGAGAACTCAAATGATAAGTGGGTATAGGAGTGTCCTGAAAAGAAAAAGATAAATGAATGATGGCATAAAGGAAGGAGGAGATGTGGGCTGCAAGGCAGGAGCGCACAGGGAGAGCGACAGAGGGGTAATCGAGGCTGGTGTGGAAAGAGCAGCCCAAAGGAGGGGGCAGGCAGAGAGTCAGTGGCAAGTGCCTTCCAGACTTCATCCCATAGCCAGCCAGCTGGGAAGTTTTAAAGCTATTTTAAAGTAGCCTTTTTGAACCTGAAACAATCTCATGTTGAGTTTGATTATCGTTTCCCTGACGGTGAAAAAGACATTAAAAAAACCTTTATCCTTGGAAAAACCTCAGTGTTTAAATGACTCATGATTTTAGGACTCTGACTCATTAATTTTGTGTCAAGTTTTATGAGTTTTATTACGGAGCTGTTTTTCATTTTCCTGCTACTTTTGGTTCACTCACCCTCAATGTTTAATTCCTAGGCAAGTCTCTCTAGTTCTTCATATGTCAAGGGAGCTCCCTATACCTCTGTTCTACTATTTTTCTCCTTTTTTTTTCCTCTGACTGATTTTTCCAATAAAACAAAGCCCCTCCTTGTTTTAAGATATAAATTGATCTTTATTGATGTTTTCCATCTATTTTCCTCCTTAACCAAACTATATTTTCCACTAACCACCACCTCTGCAGAACTTATTTTACCCATTTCCCCACTCTGTCTATTGCTTCACGGAGGAACATCTCAGATTAGATCCTGAACTGATTTCACTGCCATCTACCACTGGCAATCAGTAAGAAGTCTCATGACAGCTATGGATTTTCCTGAGAGCTTATAAATCCACACAAATTGTTTGTACAGGTATTAACATAGTCTTGTTTAACTTCATAATCCTAGCAGAATTACAGGAACAGAAGACACCTTCTACATTACTACATTTATCTCCCAGCCAGTGTAGGGCTGCTTCCCATACTAGCTTACCCAATGCTTTATTCAGTTTTGTAATATATGCCTTACTGTGTAGAGCTTCCCTTAGCAGAAAGACCAGTAAAACAACCAACTCTTACTCATTCAGAAGGATTTCATGGCTTCAGGAATATCAGAAATTAATCATTCCATACTGGTGTAATTGCTATTTAGATCATTGTTGTGAAATGAGAAATCCAAACATATCAATAAGAGAGCATCACATTTGAGTATTTCCTTCAAGTTTAAGGCAAGACTATTTCCCTTCCTGTTGGCTCAGGCTCTAAGGCTTTTATTCATGCCCTTTCACATATATCTGTCATTAAACACATGCCACTTCTTGAGATCCAGTCATCTACAAAAAATGTAATTTATCATCAGCATATATGTACTTCCCCTCTCAGCTTCTGATCCAAGTTCTCTCCTCAGGTGGTGGCTTAGCTGAAGGCATTGGGAGATATCTGCTACACATTTCTGAAGTTGAACGGCACTGAATTAGTTCTTTTCTGTTGGAGTGAAATCTCCATGGTGACAACTGCATCATCAAGCTGTGAGAGCTTTTCAGTGAAGAAAAGCATTTTATCATGAGACTCATTACAAGAGTGCCCTCTGTAACTGAAGAGGAGATGTTACTGTAGGGGTTGAAACTGGCTGAAGCTACACAGCAACGCTGTCTTTACCAGCTGGCTTGTGAGGCCACATTGCACATTAATGCTTCTGAAACAGTATGTATGTCCCCCCAAATTAGATGAACACAAGACACCATCATAGTTAGAAACATATGAATTTTCGTACTCAAACTCAGCAGAAATAGCTTGCTATTGTGGTGCCTCACAGGAGCACATGGAAAGCAAGCCTGCGCCCTCAGGCCCAGGGGAGCCATGCTTTGCCCCACGCACACCTTCCTCCTCAGCTGCCTGTTGATCGGCACCAGCTCAGGACTGACTGCGCTTCATTTTGTTCCCTCTGTCACCAATACAGAGGTTGCTGTATTCATTTAATTGTTGAAGATGTAGTATCAGTCTACTTCTATGATTTCTGTATTCATCTACATCCATTCTGTGCTATACACAACTTGGCCTTTATGATCTTTATCCAGCTAAGACTTGGCAAATAAATCACTAGGAATGAAGTATATGTTCTTCTCAGTTAAAATATGCATTTCTGTCTTGGTCAGTAAGGGCTTTTCATAAGGACAAGAAAACCTTTCCACACTATGCTTTATACACTAATCTTAATATCCTCCATTTTGTTTTTCTGTGTTGCACTAAATGATGGCACGCTTAAAAGAAAACCAGTCTAAATTAAGATCCCAGGTTTTGCAATTGTGCCATCACCTTCTTCTTGAGGAACACGTTTAATTTGTGACAAATCTTTTTAAAAACTTTCCAATTAATACTCTAAAGTTCAGATAAAGATAATAGAAATTTGGCAGTTCTAATACACTGAAACTACTATCCCTTGGCCTGAAACGTTAGGTGAGACCTGAACAATTTCTTTGTTAGATTAAAACTAATTTAGTAAACAAGCTTCTTTACTACAGAATTTGAGGAGAGCAAGGGATATTTCCCAACAGGGAACCCATGGGCTTATGCATGAGTGCAATGCTGAGAAGCACTAATATTCAGTTTCATGAAAGGTTTCTCTGTGGGAACCACTAACCTGGCCAGTTCAAACTCCTCCTATCAAAAATTGCTTCATGGCAGACAGGATAAGAGCAATGAGAACGTGGCTCCTATCCACACCCAAAAATGACTCCTCCTCAAATGTTACCTTACTTTGACAGCTGCACCAACGTACAGTTGCGCTGACTAGCTAGTGTGGAGCAAGATAACACACATTCACATGGGAAAGAGGGAAAACGCAGAGACAGCATCATCAAGCCTAGAGTGGGCATCTCCTCCTTTCACCTACTTTTGCATCTCCCACATCAAATATAAACTTGCTGCCCTCCAGTTTTCTAACCAGCTCATTGCTTCTTCTGTCCCCTCACTCCACTATTCAAACCCCACAGTGTACTAAAATTTCATTTCCCTCTGCACCTCTTACTTCCAAGAGTCTCCAGCACTGATGCCTGTTCTTGCAGCCACCTCTAACTTAAAACATTACTGTTGCCCTCTCACTTCAGTTCTCTTTTCTCAACTCGGCTCTCTACATCACACACAACAATATATCTTGCCCAAGGCAACTCCCATTTCCTCTTCTACCAGACTCCATTTTCTCCCCTACACATGAATTCTTTGAGCACCCTCTTTCCATTCCCTCTATACCCTGGCTACAGCTCTCTGGCAACACAATGTAACTCTCCTCTCACATTCTCCTCTTCAGCACCCTCTAAAGAGCACCACAGGCATTAAGTTGTGGCTCTTTACAATCTCTCCATCGCTCCACTAAGAATAGTATTTGCAAATTCAACAGCAGCCTCTTTCTGAAATGCTTTTTCCTCATTCTCAATTTAACTCCAATTTATCAGAGCCACATAATTTCTGTGGAAATCTCCCATGTGGTTTTCATGGTACCATATTTAGTTATTCTCCTGCTTGAAAAGAGTTCAATCGAGCACCACAGGCATTAAGTTGTGGCTCTTTACAATCTCTCCATCGCTCCACTAAGAATAGTATTTGCAAATTCAACAGCAGCCTCTTTCTGAAATGCTTTTTCCTCATTCTCAATTTAACTCCAATTTATCAGAGCCACATAATTTCTGTGGAAATCTCCCATGTGGTTTTCATGGTACCATATTTAGTTATTTTACTGCTTGCAAAGAGTTCAATCAATGCATTTCTTTGCAGTTTCAAATCACTTTTTCATTTCTGGAGTGGCTTAGTCTTCGGCTCCTTCCTCTTATTCTGTACTACGTCCTTGATTACAGTCATCAGGAAACTCTACACCTTCTATATTTCCAACTTCAGAGCCTACTATATAAGCTGTAAAACTCTACTGGCTTCCCAAGTCCATAATCTTAGTGTGTTCCTCTTTTTCTTTACATCCTAAATTTAGGATACTACTTTGCCCCTTAACTCCTTATAGAAAAGGGTTCTCAAATACTTTGCTACTATTATTGAAACCTCAACTCAACATACCTCTTTAACTATCCAGCTCCTGCCTTGTAGCATTCCAGTCCATCCAAAGCGACTAAAAGTAGGCATTTCAGAGGAGTATTTCAGATCTTGCAGTTGTCAGATGCGAGGTGAACAAACACTTTTACTAGCTTCACCCAACCCTCTAATGGTGGAAGACCAATGAAGCATGAGCTTGTGCCCTTGTAAAACTGGGGTGCATTGCAGGTTCATGCTATCTACAGAAAGACACAACTCTCAGTAGAGTTTCTTCAGAGCCTGTTTTATTTCTGCTATATCTATTTTGAGAGTATCATACACAATGTAGATCGGGGAAACCTGGATCCGTACAGTTTACAGAGCAAGCAATAATTTTTCATCACGTTTTATGCGTTTTATCTTTATATTTGATGTTTATTTGGTTGCCAATATGGATTCAACAAAGGTCTTGAGTTATCCACAAACTGGCTCATCTTCCTTTTTGGGCACTGCATTTCCCCAAGTTATTGACAGATGCCATTATTTAGTCAGAATCCAAGGTTTGTGTGCTGCAGAGATTTTGTTATCTAAATAGGATTACATGAGATGAACTGATGAAGGAGAGCATCACAGTAAGAACATCACACTGGTACTTCTTTATATGGATACTCATACTCAAAGTCCCCAAACTTACTCAACTCCAAAGCAACATCCCAGGACTAAAAATAGTTTAAAAATTCTGAACAGTAAGTTTCAACTCTGCTTCTTTGGGGGCTTCAAAAATTTTATTTTATTAATCACTGGGTAAAAAACTGGCTGGACGGCCGGGCCCAGAGCGTTGTGGTGAATGGAGTTCAATCCGGTTGGCGGCCGGTCACAAGCGGTGTTCCCCAGGGCTCAGTTTTGGGGCCGGTCTTGTTCAATATCTTTATCAATGATCTGGATGAGGGGATTGAGTGCACCCTCAGTGAGTTTGCAGACGACACCAAGTTGGGCGGGAGTGTTGATCTGCTCGAGGGTAGGAAGGCTCTGCAGAGGGACCTGGACAGGCTGGATTGATGGGCCGAGGCCAACTGTCTGAGATTCAACAAGGCCAAGTGCCGGGTCCTGCACTT
>NW_008794446.1:3537550-3546334 GCF_000699145.1 Aptenodytes forsteri | reverse complement strand
TGGTGCTTAGGGACATGGTTTAGTGGGCATGGTGGTGCTGGGTTGACGGTTGGACTCAATGATCTTAGAGGTCTTTTCCAACCTTAATGATTCTATGATTCTATTGCCTCTTGTGTTGGTACTGAGAAAGGATAGAGGGTTGCTCTCTTCCCCCAGCAGCTCTGCTCAGTAACACCTACTAGAAGCAGTACTACTCCCACATCCAGGGAAAGCCAACACCGCATAAAATAATTGTATTATTATTCATAATAATATTTGTCATTATATTTAAATTAATATTTTAATTAAATTTAAAAATTTTTATTTTTTATTAGGAATACAAAAGATAAAGCTGAATTACTGGATAGATTATTCAGGCAAGTAAGCAGAAAGGCATACTTATGAGCAATTCAAGGACTGCAGCAATTTCTAAGCAATGTTTTTGGCAAAGAAACAGGAAAGCGAACCTTCAGGTTCAGAAGTCCAGCTGGATTAAGAAGTGGGATGTCCATCTGTCACAAGCACATCCCCAAGCATTCTTTTTCCCTGTCAAATAGGCAGTGCATATTCCTACACCACAATTAAAAGGGAGATAACTTTGCAGCCCCAGAGCCCAGACCATCTTGCTCATAAAAGTCAAACACATGTGTCAGCTAAACATTTCTCCTAAATAACAAATCACTTGCCCACATCACCTACAGTTGTCTTTTGCATCGAAGGAAACTGAATCCTGCTAGTCACCATAAAATACGCTCCTGTTAATCCCATGGCAATTGCACAACAGATCAGCATGCTTGTGATGGACAATTCAAACAGCAGAACAAAGCTTGTAAAAGGACAGAGAGGAAAAAACTCCTCACACATTTAAAATAAATTATCGTTAAACAGAGGATGGTTTTTCAGTACAATCAAACATCGAAAGAACAGCTGATTTAACAGCAGAAGGTATAATTAATGGGCCAATGGAAAAACAGTTGAGACTTTTACAGCAGAGTTCAACTACAGCTGGATTAATTTTTTTTCTCTGCCGTATTCATGTATTTTCCTGTTTCAGCTGCAATACAACACTACCGTTCAGTGGTCAGACACACAAAGTGCGGACTCCAGCAGCCCTCCTCTATTTTTGTCCAAACAGATGGCAACTATTTTAGGAGCAAATAGTGTACTCACATAACCTTAGGAACCAGGAAATTAATACTCTAATATGTGATGGCTAAGCGAAATAAAATTTATTTTAATTTGGGTGCTTGAGTAAAGCCTTGTCAGAGGTGCTAAAATAGTTTCAAAGACTAGGTAAATAAAACTGGAACATATTACAATTTATTACCAGGAAAAACATGATACTATCTTTCACAACTCTGTGGACTTCTTTTGAAAAGTATCTGAATTTCAGAACGCGTATGTACAAGGAAACAATTTATGCAGCTATACACACTGCCCTTTGCTGAAAAAGATAAATGCAGTACCGTGCCCTTGTGAGTTATTTATTTCATTATTACTGAATTCTACCGCTAAATACTCAGGAATAGAAAAATTAAGCACAGAATATGTTGCCCATGATGTAATGAGTGAGGAATCCTAAGGAAGCTTGTTCATCCACTTACACTAGTATGGCTAATATCCTCTGTGTCAAGATGGTGTTTACTTTTACTTATTTGCCATTCAAATCATTGTACTCCTGCAACTGGACTTGAACAAAAGCTGCTCGTTTCAGAGCAGTCTCTTAAACTAGCTTAAGCACTTGTCAGTGTGTTCTTCAAAAAGCAGTGACACTTGAGAGCTCGTTGGCTGAAGAAGGCCTTTGTATGACAAAACCTCTTATGAACGAAAAACCTACAATTTGAAGGCCACATAGTAGAAAACCCAAGTGGCTTTTCGATCATCAATCATGTTACAAGTGAAAACACTGTTTTTTTCATTGGTTGGGATAATATTACTTTTTAGAATACCGTGCCAGATATATTCAAAAATTAAAATCCACAACTTTGTTATGTTTGCAATCAACAGCAGAGCACTGGACTAGATTCTCATGTCTGTGTGTAAAGTTTCTAAAATAAGCAAGATCAATCAATCATGAATTTCCATTGTTCACATTTCATGACAAATTTTAGCTTATGATTTAATCCCATCCTTTTAGTTGCTTAGAGCAGGTAAATGAGGGGGCAGAGACCAGCTAGGTGAAATGAATTCATTCAAAAGAAAAATGCAGTCAGGTGCCAATTTCTGGGAATTATAATTACAGGTTTGGAGATAAGAAGGAAATGTCTTTTTAAAGTACAGATAAAAATATTTCTCAGGGTAAGCTTCTAGTGCTAGACAAAATTAAACATTGTACTCAGTCATGCTCACTGTGTTTAATAAATGCATTATGTTAGCCCATTTCCTCAAAAGGCAATTAGTGGGTCTGCTATTTCTGAAGTAGTTTTAATGTACTTCTCCCAAATTCTTGCAAACTTGGATTTTATTCATAAATCTCAAAAATAAGGTGCACATGATAAATTTTTCTCAAAATCTGCTTTTTCCAAATACTGGCAGATCAGTAAAGCCTTGCAATTGCAATTTCTCCTTGAATTCAATACAATTTTTGAACCAAAGGTACTCTCATCATTTTACCTGAAAGTGTGCAATACTCTTATTTCCATTTTCAATTAAGAGATCTATCAAACACATGCTGTAAGGCAAGCATGAGTCCTTGAATTAACTCTTAGAGGAGAAGCACTTGATTCATTTTTCACCACAGTCCACTATGTATTTTTCTAGAGGTCTGCTTATTTTTGCGAAGTTTTGCTCAGCAGGAAGCTACAAGCTGGGTCCTGCTCTGCTTGGCTGGCCAGATGCTGCTCTCTACCTTCCCAGCTGGGAATTGTGGCAGCAAGCTGCAATCACTTTTTGAGACACTGGGAGATCACACGGTCTTCCCTTGGAGACTGTGGGAGACACCACTTATCTGGGAATTGGTCTGAATAAAATTTACTAGTTGTCTGGATCCAGATCCAGATGGAAATCTTCTATTTGCAATTTTGCTTTAGATACTGCAAATCCCTCTAAAACAGGAATTGTATTATATACATTACTGACTGATACACGAAAAGGTCAAAGTTATAGTCTGCACACTATTTATGAAAGCATCCAAGTTAGAGACTACCATGTCATCAGGTCCACCTGGTGGCATTCAAGGAGGCAGTTTCTGGAAAGCCCCCTAGAAACAAAGACTTCCTTTTGTTTGGACTGGTCTTTAGATTCAGAACAATCTGCCTCACAGTACGTCTTTGTCAAATGTGGGAATATTTCTGGCTTTCTTGTTCTTGTGAGAAAGAGTGCGTGCACTGCAGAAGCAGGTAGGAACATGGAATTTGTAAGAGTTAGTAATATCTGAACCGAACCTATCACACCTCGTGCCTGCAGCAGAACTAGATTTCAACCAGTGATTCAAGTAGCAGATGGACTGTGCAATAACATAGAGCTACCCAAATACATTTAGAGATGGGAGACTTATTTTTCCTTCTCTGAAAGCATTTTAATTCCAAAATCCCAGTGCTACAATGCAGTCATCACCTTAAGGTCCATGACACAATGTTCTCATGTTAGCTTACTGACTAATGGGGGACTCTGGTGATAATGCTGTAAACTGCATTTCTTTCAGGCATAATCATTAATAAAAAGCATGCGGGACAGCACTCCATCGTATACTGTCTGAAACGTAACCGAGATGTATGATGCCTTTTGGCTAGATACACATGCTAAGTTAAGGCTCAGCATGCAACACTGAAAAAGAGCGACATGGTTGACTTCTAAAAAAAAAGGAGGAAAAGGGAAAACAGATGTCAAGGTTTCAACAAGTCATTGCACACTGCAGCTGGAACCAGTACAAAAACAACACAAGGATGCTGATAATGTAGCATTTCATGTAATGATAAGGGCAATAAAACAGCAGAAAATGCAAAACCTCAAACAGGTAAACACCTTCCTCAAATTCCAGAGGGTCAGTTGGGCTGAACAATAATAGTAATCCTTTCAATAACCAGATCAAGTGATTCAACTCTTAAAGCTCTTTATGCTCAAGGAAAGTGAAAATTGAGAGATTCCCTTTCTTCTAAGTGCAGAATATGGACAATAAATCTAAAGTCCAATCCAAACAGACATTCAGATGCACGCTACCTCATCATCATCACTCTTGAAACTATTTGGCAATAGTTTCCATTATTACAACAGATGTTAACAAGATGGATAGAGAGCATGTTAAATAAACATTAATATTAATATATAAGTATCTATCTAGCAAAGCCACTGTTCAAATGATATACTTCCCCAAGAGCATTTCTTGGGAAATTAATCAGAGAATTTGTCTTGCTAGTAACTGCTATAAATTTAAGGTATTTCCATTAACAAAGACTGCCTCCTTCAGAAAAATTACTAAGCAATGTAAACAGGGTCTCCATGTGTAATCCATAACTGGACTCTGGTGGAGTGATTCTCGTAACTGGAAAGCCGTTCTCACTGGGCTTTGGCTCCTTAGGACAGAGCAGCAAAGGCAGGAAATGTGCAGAGAGAATTTAACTTACAAAAATTTACAATGTGGAAGAGTTCAAAAACTTAAGGATGAAGAAAGAGCAGACACAAGCAATAATCACAAAAATCTGGAATTTTAAGCCCAGCTCTGTGGAAGAGACACCTCGGTCAGAACAGTGTCTCCACTATGCAGGCAGGCTGGTTACAACTGTTAAGATTTCTGAAGCACGCTGAAAATGGAGATTGCTTTCTCATGTAAATGCTTCTTACTGGAACGCAGACTATTGCTCGCGAGTCGTTCGGTACACCAAGTTCTGGGACATTACTAAATCTAGCAAGTAAAAAATGAGCAGAGTTTACAAATCCCTGAATATGATGTGAATCATCAGGATTAGAGCTGACATCAAAGAAAGCGAGCAAAAAACTCAGACTGACACTTGGAAAAAGGATCTTACAAGCCATACTAGAGTCACAACTGACTACTCAAAGATTCGAGAATTAAAAAGAAACCTGCTAAGAGATAGATAAACAAAAAGATGCAGTCAGTTAAAAGTTTCAAAAAAATGCAGGCCAGCAAAACACAGAATAAATTAACGTAGCAGTGGGAGGTGAAGAGGAGCTTTCTCAAGCACATCTGAAAGTTCTAACACGATGACATAGAAAACAATTCCTTCAAAATCCCTTCTTATTTTGCTAGAAAAACTTTTTTTAATATTTAAACTGTCATCTTAATCTCAGCTGTAAGCTGTGAAAGGAAGTACTTTTATTAAGAATAGGTATCCAGAGTTGTTAATTTTAAGATTAAAATTATTAGAATATACTGGTACCAATACCAATATCGTTAAAATATACTTGTTGCCTAATGTAAAGGAAAATTTTTGGCTGCCATACAGCCCTCTTACATTCATCACTGACCCAACAGCTGCATATTTATAGATTCCACAAGCAAAGAGCATTGCATTCATGCTTAATTACTATAAAGTTCATCCTCATCTGTGCACCTTTAGGGTGACTTATTTTAAGCTGTAGCATAGCTTAGAGGAAACATGTGGAGACCTAATAAGTGCCAAAGGAATTTGGAAGTGTTTTGATTCTTTTTGACATAATAAGATATCTCAAACTGACACCCTGATGCAGATGCACATCTCTGCTGGCAGTGCAGCATCGCTTACACGCATTAGTCGTACCGAAAATATTTGCCAGATGCACTTGGAAATGATATGCAATTTAACACACATTTGAAGAAGAACGGACTCAAAACCCAAATGAAATCAAAAAGATGAAGCAGTCTGTGCTCAGGCACTGCAGCCCCAAATAAATTGTTGAACCGGAGGCCCAGAAGTCCAGCGAACCATTCAGCACTTTGGCTGTTCCTTACACAACTTTACAATCTTTCGACTTGTGTCACCTACGTTCTGATTCTACTACCTATTATGAACTCAAACCTAATAGCCTTCAGCGAAAAATCCTTTACTTCTAAGATCCTACATCTTTTAGGGAATGATGCGATAAAGAAATGTGAAAGAAGTCAGGCTACAAAACGTAGGAGAACTTAGTGCATTTGCGATTCAGGAGGCTGCTAGGTGCAGATAAGTTTGAGAGAGAAAGATACAATAACAGAAAACAGCACCATGTTGGGAAGGGAAATTTGCACCAAAAGCAGTTTCACCAACACCCTGCTGTGTTTCTGAACTTCCTTTTCACTCACTGATGCTTTTAGGCAGCACAAAGGGCCAGATCCCCAGGACAGCTGATCTCCGCGCTGCACCCAAGTTCAGCGTTTGCATCCAGAACGACTCAAGAAACTGAGTTAAATCCATATACATTTCTCTACACATCCCATGTGTATCAGTATCAACAGATCTAAAGATCCCAGGATACAATTTGTAACTGCCAACATAATGAACCAGAAAATGTCTGGCCTGTAAGAAAAAAAAACAGATGAAGGTTTGTCCAAACTGGTTCTCTCTCCTAAGTTTAGGTATGTCTGTGAAATGTCATAGCCTCAATCTCTCTCCTGTGCTTGCATATGGTTTTGTTGTTGTTGTGTTTTGTTTTGGTTTTTTGTTAACTGAGAAACTGAAAGAACTGGGTTGCCAGCTCAGAAGCAAAGAGGGGAAAAAGGTAAGTATCTTAACCACCTGACAGCAAAGACGGAGCTGTGGATACACTAACTGTCAAAGCTGGGTCATTTGTGCAGAATTAAAAAAAAATAATTATCAAGTCAGACAAAAGCAGCAAGAAGGAACTGACTGCACAGCCCACAGATGGTGACACACTCTGATGGGGATGGAAGTAATTATGAGCCATTCTTAGTCCTGGGACTCTTCAAGGAGTCCTTGAATGATATTCACAAACATTAGGCACGTGACAGGGGATAAGCACTCTCACTTATATTAATGGCAAGGCTCCAATTACTCCGACTGGCTTCATTAGTTTGGAAGCGTTGTTAATTACTTTCAGCAAGCGCAGATAATGCTTCAGAAAAAATATGAGATGCTTTTCTTTCTTAAGAGATATTGCAGTAACAACTTGATATTGGAATCCAAAGTTTAAGTCTTTTTGTTGCTTAAAGGAAAACCTGAAAAAGGGGAATATGAACACAGAAAAATCAGAGTTCAACAAGCGTGCTTGCAGAGCACTGCCAAGTGCATAACTGTTCAAGGACGCTCTGCATAGTTACTCTTCTCAATGTTATGTTAGGCAGCAATGTATACGAGATGCATTTGTTTTGTATTAACTACATAATTACAATTTTCTAGCAAATTTATAACAGGCAACAGACTCCCTTAGCCAAAAATATCTCAAACGTACACCCTTAGTTGAGCTTTCCCCATCATTTAAAATCAAGTTAACTCTTTCAATCCCCAAAGATACTTCTTTCCATCCCTTTGCATTTTTATAGAGGTAGTTACTTTGCCTTTTGTTCAAGATGATTAGCCTTTAGTATAACCCTTCTTTGCAGAAGCCAACAGGCCGTGGGCATGTTTTCCCTTCTTATAATAAAAATGAACCTGAAAGCATATAAAGTTCCTTTTGTCTACTTCAGAGCAGTAACTTGGTATAGAAGTAACCTACAAGGACCCAGAATAAGGTCTCAGTAGGAGCCAGAGTTTAGCACCACCAGTGATGCATCTGTGTAAGCCCAGTGTTAGGACTCGGAAAGGTGTTTTATAGGTCTTTTTACTTGCCAATATATGATTTGGGCATAGTGTTGGTATTAATATTCCTTTAAAACTAAGTCATAATAAATTGTATTTCTTTTCTCCTGCTATTATACACAGAGGGAATGTATTCACAAAAGTTAACTTCATGAACAGAAAGTTCTTCGATGGAAAGAGACATTTTAAAAAAAGGTGGTTCAGAGCAGGAGCAAAACTTCAAGCACTTTGAATTACCTTCGAGAGGTATCTCACTGCTGACAGGCGTAGCTTAGAGTCTCAGTAAAAACCAGCCTTACTAGTTAACCTTTGTAAATACATTTACTTGGCATGCCTAATTGTCTCAAAACTTTCTAAACCTGCAAATTAGTGCAGGAGAGGGACAAAATAGGCACACAGAAACAGAAAAGAGTACTAATAGAGATTCGTAAGATATAACTACAGATCCTCCAGACTACATTAGAACTTGCCTCTGCAAAGAGGAACTTGATCACGCAAGTACTGTATTAATTTCTTTCAAGTTTCCCAGAAGTTGATGGAAAAATATTCGAAAGGGGAAAAAACACCCACTGTTTGGAATGGCACAATGACTCAACCAACTTGAAGGCTCAGAAGAACATAAAGCTGTAAGTTACTATCTGGGGCATCTTTTAAAATATTTCCTGTGCAAAGATAACTGTCTACCTTACTGAGTTCATTAGTGGCCACTTCAGAATGAATTCACTCTTGAAAAAGAACCGTCATCCCAACGGCAGGCAGCAGCCTTGCCTTCCCTCCTAACCAGCCGTGAATATTCAGGGAAATGAATACTGCTTCTAAACGAGGCTAAATAGTTCCCTGTCCATCTGAAGTGGCTCCAGAGGTCTTCATTCAATTTTAAGTATCCAGCGCAGACTTCAAGCGCTCTGCATACTCAAGCTCAGCAACGTATGACGGACTTGCTTGGTTTATCATGATTTTACATAAGTTTATCCAACGTTAAAAGTTAGCGTTATTAAATTCGAATATTTATCTGAAAGCAGTGACGCCTGGTGATAGCATGCTCAGAAAACGCAGGCGCACAGGTGTACCGCACAAGAGGGGCTGCAGGGGAACGGAGGCGGCCGCTGGGCCGGCCCAGAGCGGAGCCGGGCCC
>NW_008794446.1:3524102-3537460 GCF_000699145.1 Aptenodytes forsteri | reverse complement strand
CCGCTCCGCTCCGCTCCGCTCCCCACCCCACCCTCTGCGGGAGAGAAGCCACCCGCTGGGTTTGGTTCATTTTATTTTTTTGCGTTGTTTTACAGTCTCTAGCAAAGAGACTCACGGCTTCATACTCAGCATCTTTATATCCAGGCAGGCTTAAGGGGAAAAATAGGACATAAATGGAGAAATAAAGGGGGAAAAGGATCATAGATGAACTCTCCTACATCCTCAAGGGAGCTTTCATTGCAGAACTTCAAGACCAGTGACTTCTGTTTTTTTTAAAGGTGAGAAATCTATTGTTTCCTTTCCCAGGAGGAAGCCCTTCACCCTTTCTGACATTTCAGATGCACGAACTTAGTTTTTCTTAAAGCTGTGCTTGCCTATGAGCTATCACCCAAGCTAGTGCTCGTAGTGTGCAATTTGTTTCTCACACTTTCTCCCATTTTTTCCTGAACATCAGGAAACAGATATTAACGTGAGGGTGACCGAGCACTGGCACAGGTTGCCCAGGGAGGTTGTGGAGCCTCCAGCCTCAGAGATACTCAAAAGCCACCTGAACACAGTCCTGGGCAGCCTGCTCTAACTGACCCTGCCTGAGCAGGGGAGTTGGACCAGAGGACCTCCCGAGGTCCCTTCCAACCTCAGCCATTCTGAGATTCTGTGATTTTTTTCCCTGCAGTTCACTTTCTCCTGCCATCACTCTCTCACTCTCACTTATTTCCATTAATATCTGCTGCCTCAATTGCCTTATTCCCACCGTGTCGTCTCTCTGCTTACTCTTCATCTCCTGTAACATGGGACAAGAGGCACTACAGGAGAACATCATCACCATGCCTAGAGGATATCAATTCAGGTGTACATACTATCATACACACATTGTGTAACCAGTAAATTGCACTATTGTATCAACATAAAAATGCTTCCTTGTGTCACGAGGACTGCTGACGTGCTGGAAGTAAATGTATGCTTCATTTGTGGAACTGCCGCATAGATGGTAAGTATTCTGCAAAATTAAGTTGAAATTTCTGTTTTGTTTTTTTTAAACTGATTTTTGAAACTAATTGTAAAGGATAATAAGCAGACCTTATATGGGTTTAGAAGCAAAAACCCCTGACAGGGGGCATTTGGAGGATAAGCATCCTCCAAAATAGCTCATTCCCTTAAAAAAGCAAAAAATAAAAACCCAACCTCAGTATAAGTCACTTTCATAAACAAAAGTGGAACAGAAATAAATAACAGAACAGATTGTGTGTCCATAATTTACGGGAGACAATCCTCACCACCACCAATCCTTCTCAGTTTTCCCTATGCCCTGTGAACAAATTCTGCACCAACTGTACCTGGATATCAAATTACGAAGCTACCTGTCTTGATTAACCTCACTCACAGAAGACAAACTATCCCTGACCCTGTTCCTGAGGAAGAGGGGTAACTATTTCATCGGGCTGTGGAAACTTCACTCAGACTTGGGGAGTGGGGAAAGGCTGTTTTCCCTCCTGCATCACCTGCCCCAGCGAAGGCACGAGGCATTCCTGGGAGAGAGTAGCGCCGGCCCAGGAAGTCTCTTTCCTGCTTCAAAAAGCTGAAACACACCATAAACAAAAGTTAGAAAAAAAGCCTTCGACGCTCTTTCTGTTGCCTCTCAAGCTCTGAGCTTACCTCCTGGCACGTAATTAAAGCTGTCTTAAAAGTACTAAAAAAAAGTATTGAGTCCACTGCATTACATCCATAAAACTAAAAACTCAAGCTTGTTATGGAATGACGTACTAAACAGTGTTTCAGGATTGGGGCTTGCACTATCATGACTATTTAAATGAGAAATTAATAATCTGTCTGAGAGAAGAAACGGTGAGCCCAGTTCTGAGGAATGATACTCTACCTTTGTGCCTCTTCTGAAAGTCCCTATTTCCCACTAACAGAAATAAAGGATTTAACCCAAACTCAGTTAAGGAAAACTTTGAAATAAGCTTGCTCTATCAGAAATTTAGCTCACTAACAGAAAATTCTTTCTGTTGCTAAGCAGCACTAACTGTTAAATCCAGTGAAGTTTCTAGTTGGCATATGATACACAGCGGGCCATGCAGCCATGTTTTGGATGCAAGGGGGCATACAACTCTGCAGCCCTGAAATTACCATGTGCTCTCAGGCACATGGACCACAACAGGTGAGAAGGGGAGAGATCTCCCAGGATATCTATGCTTTTTGTTCCTCATTCTACTGGTATTTTTCAACTTTTCAAAACACAACAAAATCCATATCCTTTGAGGTGAAAGGTGTCTTAAAAAAAAATCCAATTTCAAAAAAAATGCTGCATTCCTGTGTAATCCTATCATTTGTTTGCTAAATCTGCTCCTCGGCAAAAGCCCTGCATTCCAACAATTGCTTACTTCCTTGTTATAGTCTTAGCTGCAGTGTCTTGATAAATAGATGTTTCCATGGAGATGACAAATGAATATCATCCATGTTGCAATGAGCTTCTGATTTCATCTTGAACCATTAGCTTTCAAACCACAGCTTATTCATTATTCATTTGCAGTAAGGAAATGGCTGAAACCCAGAGCATTACACCAGATGAAAATCTGTGCATGCAGACTAGCAGAAAGTGCATTTGCCACCACACAAAATGAACAAAACTCCCTGGGATTAAAATAATGGTCCTAGAAGCTGTCCTAAAGGCCTACAAAATTTTTTGCCTCAATTAATAACATGCCTACATAAAGTATGGGAATTAAGACACGTTTTAAATATTCAGGCAGGCAGGGGACTTTCAGGAGGAAAAAACAGTAGGTGACATTCAACTTTTTTACACCGTAAGAATGACACTAAATGCTTTTCAGAAACTCGGGAACAGGCACAAACATAAATAATCAAAACTTTGACTTAATAGGAACCTGTAAATGTTTGTGCTTTTTGACTGTTCTTGAATATAGAACCAATATCTGATTCCCATTAAGAAAATGCCTTTCTTTTATCATTGGCTGACAGGTGACTGTAGTCTTTGGCAGCTCTGAGGGAGACTAAGAAAGAGAAGGAAAAAATATTTTCAGTCTTTCCATAACTAAAAACCTTCACAGCTGCTGCAGTTATTTTTTAAAAAGGACTTTAAAGCTCACCAGAGCTTTCCACTCTGCAGGAATAAATGTCTACTTTTGTCTGCTCAACTTAGAGAAATATTTATTCTTCTATATTTAAATAAATAAAAGGCAGTACAATTTTAAGATGGGCAATTACATTAACATACAGTATCAGTGCAGTCCATCATCTGAAGACATTTTTTCAGTCTTAAGTCCTGGGCTAGAAGGAGAAAAAAAAGTCAATGCACTGTTATTGCTACAAGTAGCACCTTCTGAAAGAAATGTTCTATCTTCTGCCCTTTCACATACAAGGGCTTCAAATTTCTGGTAATTCGAAGAACATAAAATACTCTCTCTTAAATGCTGGCCTAAGACTAGCCTCCTTGGAAGGAAGGAGTCTGTGACCAATGCTTGAAAGACACAGCAGACACATGCACTGCAGCGTCACCTTATTTCTACTGCCTGCTCAGTATCTGTCATTGCCTGTAACAGCATTCAAATTTAATATAATTAAGGTAGGTAGGAATTTTCTGGCCAATTTTGAGGTTGAAGGTGTTTATATGTACATGACCTGAAAGACACTTTGTCTGGATGAAAGTTATCGTGCATCTGATCCAGGGAAACAAAACAGGACATATAAAAGTGGGACGTCCTTCACACTTGCCCTGGTTAATAACATCCATGCTCCTGCTGTCTGAGCACGGAGTTGTCCTGGGAAAAGCATGTCAATTAGAGTAAGTTATAACCAATTAAGTGTCTCATCATTTGAATTATTGTCCATTAAGAGCTGACCTGAGTTTACAGAACACATTTCATTCACATAATAGGCTTAATACCAGTGTGACGAGAGGTCGAAGGGTAACAAGAAACGATGAACGGAGATTACTTTGTTACATGGAAAGGGGACAATGAGCAGTAGCTCATTTTTTCCACTAAAGCTACATGCCATTTTCATACTACTACTTTCTCAGATTACCATGAAGCTGGAGTGACCACACGCTCCACTGCACAAACAGCCATCGCTATGAAGTCTCTTCGTATTTCACAGATAAGGTTTTATCCAAGCATAACATAGGGATGAGATGAAGCAAGCAATAAAGGCCGACTCTTATTCATGTCAAGAAATATGCAGAGAGTCTAGACAAAGAGCTGAGCTCTTCCTGTGCCGGTTGCCTCACATGGAGTAGCACATCTACTAAATGACCTTTTCTGCAGAAACACAAACTTGCCAGGGTCTTTTTTGTTGTTGCAGACGGGGATGGGGGAGAGGGGGAGAAGAGGAAACCACTGCCCAGCCTTTTCAACCTCTGAGGATTTGATCCACCACATTTAATTCAGGGAGTTTTTCCACTTAACTCAAAATAGAAGTTGCAATTGAATCTGTCCATTATTGCAATTCACAGTAGTTAAGGTCTGGAGCTGCCTAAGGTTTGAAGTGAGACATTTGGGACACAGGCTGTCAGAAAATGGATTTGTCTCTCAGACCTCTTTTCTTATTTGGCAGGAAATGGGAAACGCTCTCTCTTCATCATGCTCTTCATTTGTCTCTGAGCACAGATCCATAATAACCATGACAGTGTGTTCTCACTCACAAGCACAAACTGTAACTTTCCAAGGAAATAAAAGCAACAGGCAGATAGACAAAGCCATGGAGACCTTTCACCGCAGCATGGTGTGCTGGTTTTGGCTGCGATAGAGTTAATTTTCTTCACAGTAGCTACTATGGGACTATGGTTTGGATTTGTGCTGGAAACAGTGTTGATAACACAGGGACGTTTTAGTTATTGCTGAGCAGTGCTTACACACAGTCACACAAGGAGTTGGGAGGGGACACAGCCGGGACAGCTGACCCCAACTGACCAAAGGGATATTCCACACCATATGACGTCATGCACAGCATACAAAGCTGGGGGAAGAAGAAGGAAGGGGGGGACGTGCGGAGTTATAGCGTTTGTCTTCCCAAGTAACCGTTACGCGTGATGGAGCCCTGCTTTCCTGGAGATGGCTGAACACCTGCCTGCCGATGGGAAGTGGTGAATGAATTCCTTGTTTTGCTTTTCTTGCATGCAAAGCAAAGATAAACTGTCTTTATCTCAACCCACAAGTCTTCTCATTTTTACTCTTTGGATTCTCTCCCCCATCCCACCGGGGGGGAGTGAGCGAACGGCTGTGTGGTGCTTAGTTGCCGGCTGGGGTTAAACCATAACACACGGTCAGGATTCCAGCATTGAGCTAGATGACCAACGGAGTGAAACACACACTCTTTTCCCTTCAGAAGAAAAACAAGAAACTCCGGGATGGATCAAGGTGTTCCAGATACAATGTCATGGAGTACTTTTTTGTAATTTCCTCGGATAAACACAGAAAAGACTTATACTTTTGGTGGTGATATTTACTGGAGCTAAAATGACCGCTGTGAACTCACTGTAGATCATGCTGGATCTTCTGAAAGACAGTGTGATGTTATTAACTGTTACGTTTGCAAATCCTTGTTTAACCTATAAATTCTCTTTGCTTGCTCTCTCATGCATTTTTGTAAACCTGTCACTGTGTGCCTACCTGCTACAGCCTTTACCTTTTCCAACTGGAAATGGTGAAGTAACTCTGTAGGCAGACAGTACAAGACAGTCTGAATCCACTAATAAGCGAGCACACGTGGTCCTTCAGCAGAAAAGTCACTGTGGCCACCCTGCTTCTCCTGGTGCAGAAGCAAGCCTTGCTGTCTGACAGCTTCCTCTGGTATTTTCAGTTAGATGCTGTCATGCACAATACACTTGAGCCTTTGAAATCTGCAGCTTCCAAGTCATTTAAAGAACATAATCCTATGTTTGTTACTGTTTCAAATACCTTACAGCATTAAAAAGTCTGCAAGTTTAGATAATGTCCATGGGAAAACAAGAAGCTATACAAGAAGTTACACAAGAAGCTATACTGCTCAGGGAAGTGGTTGAGTCACCATCCCTGGAAGTCTTTAAAAGACGTGTAGATGAGGCGCTTAGGGACATGGTTTAATGGGCATGGTTTAAAGGGTTGACGGTTGGACTCAATGATCTTAGAGGTCTTTTCCAACCTTAATGATTCAATGATTCTATGATTTATATAACTGATCATTTTTGAGGTGACAGCAAAGTTTGAAAATCAGAGCCCTAAAAGCCCAGGACTAGAAACCCCTATAGCATTTGGCCTATATAGATTTAACCCCTAGGCCTAGGAATGCAATCGTATAGGTTCTGTTCCAAGCTCAATTTCAGTCTGACCTTGCAGAAGCCACCACATTATTTGCTCCAGTTTAATCAGCGTGTTACAGCACAGATATATTTTTCCATACATTCAAAAAGCGTCCTAGGTTTTGAGAGTGTTCAGTCAAAAGCATAACGCAGAGAAGGAAGTTAATTTTTCTTGAGCACTGAAGAACCTAAAACTTCTGCTTTAAACCTAGAATAAGATATGAAAGGTTTATCAATGAAAACTGTTTGGCCTTTGTCCAATGACGTGATATTAAAGCAAGAACACATGATCTTCAAAAAAAGTTTGCACTAACATTATCCTTTTTCCTATTAGGAACTAACTAAAGTCCACAGAACACAGTTTATATTGTTAAGTTGTTCAATACTGCAATATTAGGGCAGAAAACAGCATTTCAAGCAAAGAAACTCTGATTTGCTCCAGTTGAGTCACACTGCACGGAGAGATACAGGCTTATTCCTCCCACTTCAGCCAAGCACAGTTAACAGAAAGCAGCAAGTCTCTATACAACATGGCCCAACAAGGCAGACATGACAGCCCAGAGCAGCTGTGTCACACCACCAGTCAGGAAGTCATCCTGTCACAGCCTGAAGTCAAACTCAGTGTGCAGCACTATCAAAACTATGGGCCATTGCAACCAAAGCCTGCTACCGATGTCTGCGTGGCAGAAAAAGTGGGAGAGGCTCAACTATGTCTTTGTGAAGATCCTCCCCAACTTACAAAAACAGGAGAAACATACTGAAACTAGGAACTGCTCATTTGCAGAACCACACTGCAGGATTTCTTCCCCAGTGTATATATCTAGTGACCACATTAGTGCAGCTTATCTACTTTTCTGCTTTCCTTCCTGGCGTCAGTACTTCGGGTGATCCCCCACAACCTGCCGGCAAGTAAAGGACTCGGGGATCTCTCACGCGAAAATTGTGGAAGAAGCTGCAACAGGATGGGAAGGTTGGGGCTATCTACGGTACTGCTAGTTCTGAAGCCCCTCGAAGGACCAGACTTGAAAACCTCCTGTCATCTCATGGTGGGAGAAGCCCCATGGAGAGCCAGGGGGGAGAAGCTCAGAGTCTGACATTCCCGTGAGTGCAATCACAAGCCCTCACTCACACAGTCTATATTCACCAGGCATAAGTGGGGCCAAGCACACAGCTTTTGACCACAGCATTTTGTCAGCTTTGAAGTCAAGCCCCATGGCTAAACAGCTCGCCTGGTGTTTTCAGAATGTACACATAATCTTTGCAGTTTCCAACCTGCTTGATGATGAACTGTAACCAGAACGGACATAGCACCACCACTGCAGCACCACTGCAAGGAAGACTCGCTTCGATTTTAAATTACTACTTCTCTTCTGAAAGAGATCTTATTTTTGTCTCATGAAACCTGCTTTTCCTAATTTCTTCTCTGCAGAAGAGAGAATTTATGCAATGTGTAGAGCTGGCTGCACTATGTATAGATAGTATTATAGATCATCATCATCTTTGATGATCGTGTCGAGTTCTTAAATCATTTGACATTTTTCACACCAGTGTCAGTCCCAGAAAACAGGAGGGAAATCTTCAGTAGCAGCTACTCAGCCATTTTTCTGTTACCAGCTAGGATAAAACTCAACCACCACAAGGACTTTACACAGAAGATTTAGCCCTTCCATGCTTTGGAGCAGGGACTATACCAAGGTCAAAGAAAAGCCTAATTTCTCTCCCTGTGAAACTCCAATTTGCTCAGATTTTAAGGTGGGTGTGCATTATTCAAATGCGCATCCTGTAGAAGCATATTAGAATCAGACAATCTTTTTTTCTAACGCTCTGCCTCCATAGGGCAATTTCTAGTCCCAGAAAGCGCAAAGCAACATTAGGAAGGATGTGCCCCTCCCAGCTCTATGGCACAAGAAACCGAAAAGCCCCATTTCCGCATGTGCAATTGCCGCTCCAACCACCAGATGCTACTGCGGCATTAGAATGGGAGCCGGGGGCTGCGGCTGCCGTGCTCCCCATAGTCCCCTACTGGGGAATGGACATTATACAGTCTTTAATTACATGATCATACACTACCTCAGCCCCCAAGCAGGTGTCCTTTGGAAGAGGATAATGAAGAAGGCTACTATCTGTAGGACCCTTCTTCATTTGCCAGAAAAGTTAGCAGGTACGTATTGAACAAAATGAGACTGCAGGGGAAGAGGAGGGTGTCGCGGCTGAGGCTGCTGAACACAATGAAGCTGTGCTGTTAAAGAGACCGTTGAAAAGGGCTGCCGAGTTGGGAGCCAGGGTACGGACACACTGTTCTGGCTATCCAGAATCAGAGGATATTTGAGACACTGTATTTCATCTCTCCATGTTTCCGTTTCCTCTGTAAAATGGTGATAATGCCTGCCAACGTCTCTGAAGTGACTATGAATATTAAACAAACAGTGGTTCTAATGCAATGATGTATTTATACATGAACTATTAATAGCAGTAAGACTCAGCATCGCACACAGTATAGAGAAGAAAAAAAAAGACTATTTAACACACAGCCATTCAGGTAATTTTGCTTTTAAAAAAAAAGATAAATATGTACAAAACTCAAAAAAGGATACCTATCCAACATGTTCTAAGGACCTTTGACAGCATTACATATTTAAAATGCAGCAGCACAATTTAAACTCCAATCTCCTTCCAGGCACATTGGAAGGAAAATTTAGAAGCCAAGGTTAAGGAGACGCCCTCCAGTAGGATGCCTTTAAGGCAGCCAGCACACCACGGCCACTGCTCCCTTACTGCAACAAAACTCGAGCTCTGGTTGCCTGGCATGAGGGGAACGATGGCCATGGTATCTCATGGATGGCCAGATGACAAGAATGAAGATGGGGTGCAGAGGACAGGAATGGGTGACGAAGCTCATGGTAAATGGTTCAAACAAGTATCCAGACTACACTGGAAACTACAACCCTTCAGCCATTTGCAGTCGTCTTCCCCATCATGTTGCAGCCTCAATGAATGCCCAATAACCTTTGCATTACCTCCTTCCCCATTTGCTACAACAAAAACCTGAAGTCTGTGCACTGTCAACTGGAGGGCTTGAATCATGCAGAAATGAGGTAACTGAAAGTCCTCCAACTCTTCCTTCCCTCCATGACCAGACCTGTGTTTTTGTATAGCAGCCCATGCCTGCTCACACCAGAGCAGCTCAGCAGGAAAACACCTACTGTCCGGGAGGCTGATCTCTGCTGCCGCAGGGTAGAAGGAAGGAGGAGAGGCACTTATTCAAAGCAAAGTCACCTTATCACCGAATTGAAGGTAATCATACCACAAGAGAGAGAGAAATTATGCTTTTTTCCTTTTTTTTTTAATCTTAGGATTGCAATGTCCTGATAAGCAATCAGGCTCAAACATTTAAGCTCAACATGCAGAATCTAGTCCCTTTCTACGATCTCATTTCCTGTAGATAGCATTTTTCCTTCATCAAAAATAAGTCCTTATCCTCCCCCACCTGATTCTTAGCTCCTTTCTAGAACCACAGTCAGTCCACAAGTTCAAAGCAGAGCTACTGTCCTACTGCCTGCTGCCTTCCGGCAACTGTCCTGCACTGTCAGAACGTCAGCCTTACCTGCAGCCATTTAAATGTATGGCACACAGATCCCTTTCCTCTCACCTTCCCCCTTTTCCTCCATCAGAGAAAACAGGAGCCTGTGACACAGGCCAGGTTTCCTCCCTTTCTTTTCCCTATGTATTTGCCAGTTTATTCTGCGCTGCAGAGCATTTAGATAGATTCATAAAGGGATGTTGCTAAAATGGCATCACTAACCTAAGCAAATACCAGGAATTGCTTTCGCCTGTACAACTGCCTGGAGCACAGTGCTGAGGGGTGCAGAATTGGGATGGGGTAAAGGACAGGAGCAAGAAGGTCAAGGAGTGTGGTAGAAAGGAATAAAGGGTGAAAGACCGCTGTTCAAAAGCACAAAAGGATGCTAAGGCCAAGATCTTTCTGGATGAGGACTTCAGGTTTGGTAGCTTTTCCCAGTGATTACTCACCTGGATCTTACTGTCAGGACTGGCTTGTGGCTGACTAAAGAAGGAAAATGTTTATCATTTTATCTTGAATGTTACCAACATTTGAAAAGATTTTCTGAAGCAACAGGACAGTTCTACTCCACTTTCTTAAGTAAGTTTTGCAGACTATTTTTCTGATGCAAGCCACAGTGAGTTTACAGAGACAAAGGCAGGGGGATGAAAGAATAATATAAATGTGTGTTCACGTGTATCTGAGAGAGAACAGCGACTGCATCTTAATGTTTCCTCTGTATTACCATAACTACATGCATCACAGGTTGAATTTTTATTATTGATTAATCTACTAATTGATTATTCTATTAGCAAAAGATTAATAGAATTTATTATATCTATTATTATATACCTAATAATAGAATTTATTATTCTACTAATTTACAATTTACTGAAAACTTAAAAGTAGCATATAAAAAATTTCTTGTTTTGCCCAAATAAAGCCCTAAACTAGCCTAGGGTTCTTTAGTGGCTTCAAAATTTGAACTATTTGAACGCTTTGCCCTGTGGAAAAAGTCATCAGCTCCTTCACTGCATAAGCATGGCTAGGACACTTGTCCTCATGAGATCCCAATTCCAAATTTTCAAGATCACAAAGACAGGACAGTGAGAGGAACCAAGCCACCAGAAACTGTCACAGCTGGAACCAAAACCAGGGTAATCCAAAAAAAAGTACTGTAATATAGAGCAGGATGGTGTGGCAGAACTTAATATTTTGGTCTAGTAGTAAAATAGGTACAACCACCATGAAAAAGAAGAGTCTAAAGAAGTAAATTATGAATGACTGCTCTTTGCTTAGGTGGGGCCAATCCAGTGAATGTTTTAAGTCCTGTCAAATGAACTAGCAAGTGACCTGAAGGGCAGAAGCAGTTTCTGCAGCATAGTACACAATTCCCCTACACTAGAAAAGTAAATTGAAGACCACAGGCTTTGTCACATTATTTCTTGGACAAGTGCTGGACAGCTGCTCTGGAAACGTGATAAGAAGAGAGAAGCTGCTAACTGAGAGCACAGGAGTCTCATGCGAGTAATACTGACTGTAGAGAGCAGAAGACACCGCCTGAAACATTCCTTCCCTACCGATGGGGACATGGGATTAGGGGCTAGTCAGTGAGAGATAGGAGCTACCTTCATCTAGTCCAGGCAGTAGATTCTTGGAAGAGGTGAAGAGACATTGATAGACAGTACCTTATACAGAGCTCGCTATCTGTCAAGAACTGTGCAGGAACCATTCAGTGCAGTAAGCCCCCACCCCTAAAGAGAAACACACGTGTCACATTTTATGTGCTGATGGAGGAACCTTCAAAAATTTATCCATATAGGAGTCTCTTGACAGGACAAAGAGACATGGGAATCAGATTTTGAGTTCAATTTACCTTCCCACTAAGAAGTCCCCACACAATAAAGGAAAGAAAAGTTAGCTTTGTAGTGACAACCAGGCAACACATCTCTAGAAATGAGAGGGGCGGCTGCTAGCTAAGGAACCTACCACAACCAAGGGACTGCATTTGTCAGAACTTCATCTTCAAGGAGTAATTCCTTACAATGGGATGCAACCCATCTGAAAACTAATGCTTTAATAACAAGTGCTCTCACTTCTATACGGCTCCAGTCTTGGCTCCTCCTCCACATCAGAAACCAGAAAGATTAATTGCCAAGCATCTTCTATTGAAATCTAGCCCTCTGCCTAGAATGCCACTTAGCCCTCTCTGGGGTCTTGATCTTCTGACAGTGTCTCCATTTTCCCTGTATTGCTGGATTATAAAACAAGCCTCACGACCTACCCTTCCAGACGTGGTTACTGTTTGACTGAGTGAGGCAGCTGGAGGCTTCAGGAGAGAAGCACAAACGCTGCAGTTTCCTCTGCTCTGTAGGAATGGGTTGTGGTTCTCAGACAATGTAGGTGCCTCAGAAGATCTTCAGGCCTGGGAAGCATCTAGAGTGCTGCTTATCTCTTACAGAAGGGGCAGCTATTCAGAAAATATTGCCTCTAGGTTCGTTATCAAACTCAAAGTACTTCCTAAGAAGAAGGATGTTAGGGATATTATCGAATTCCAACACTTCCCAAAGAGAGGGATATTAGGCGCCATAGTTCTGTTTCTTGTGAAGACTTTGCTCCTCTTAAAAAGTAATATAAATGGTGAGAGAAGAGATCATTTCACTAAGTTAAATTTGGACAGAGTTTAATCACCTGACAGAAAATTCTACTCAGACTGCGAGCACAGTTCAGCAGGAACATTTTAAGCCTGTTTCAAGCAATGCCAGAAGGAATTTCACTTCTTTCTGAGAACTTCTTCCACCACACTGATAGCAATCACATTTTAACCATAGAAAACTTTTGAGAGGGAGTACTCAGCTGGCCTAGAAACAGCACTGCTGATTGTGATGGAACTTGATTGCCATTTTCTATTCACAAATCCTTTCAGTTCTTGCAGTGCATGCTGTTATGCAAGGTAATTTTCCAGTTATAATGAGGTTTAAAATAGCTAGAGAGACAATCTAGAACAAAATAGAGCACATGCAGTAGGTATTTCTTATGCATTTCAGCTTCATTATCAGTAAGGCTTCCAGCTACTTCTTGATACATAGACAGAGAAGTGTAATGTTATTTTGATACAACAGAATCATAGAATCATAGAATCATTTAGGTTGGAAAAGATCTTTAAGGTCATGAAGTCCAACCGTTAACCTAACACTGCCAAGTCCACCACTAAACCATGTCCCAAGTGCCTCAATCTACTTGTCTTTTAAAGACTTCCAGGGATGGGGACTCAACCACTTCCCTGGGCAGCCTGGTCCAATGCTTGACAACCCTCTTGGTGAAGAAATTTTTCCTAATATCCAATCTAAACCTCCCCTGGCGCAACTTGAGGCTGTTTGCTCTTGTCCTATCACTTGTTGCTTGGGAGAAGAGACCGACACCCACCTCACTACAACCTCCTTCCAGGTAGTTGTAGAGAGCGATGAGGTCTCCCCTCAGCCTCCTTTTCTCCAGGCTAAACAA
>NW_008794446.1:3478494-3523731 GCF_000699145.1 Aptenodytes forsteri | reverse complement strand
CGGCTCATATTCAGCCAGCTGTCAACCAACACCCCCAGGTCCTTTTCTGACAGGCAGCTTTCCAGCCACTCTTCCCCAAGCCTGTAGCGCTGCATGGGGTTGTTGTGGCCAAAGTGCAGGACCCGGCACTTGGCCTTGTTGAACCTCATACAGTTGGCCTCGGCCCATCGATCCAGCCTGTCCAGGTCCCTCTGCAGAGCCTTCCTGCCCTCGAGCAGATCAACACTCCCGCCCAACTTGGTGTCGTCTGCAAAATTAAGCATAAGATATGGATCTTAACTGATTGACCCTGAACTTAGGGCTGTTCTAATTTCTGTATGCTCACTCTTTTGCTTCAAAATAATTTCCTTATTTCTTTAGCTCTGCCAAAAGTGATACCACAATAAGGTGAAAAGGAATTGCTAGGAGTCAGTGCCAGACAGCACCATAACTGTCTGTCTGCTGTGGCAAGTAGGGACATGCTCCCCCGTGGAAACAGTCACTGCCTGGGAAGATAAAGTGGCCCATATTGAGTCTTGTGCTGCTGCAGAGAAACCGCTTCCAATATTAGTTTGTTAATTTAAAACTAGCGTGGAAATCTCTACTGTGTGCTCTTGTGACAGCGGTGCAGACAAATACTGAGGCTCTCACATGCATGTCAAAATAGTATTTTCCAGAAGGTACCCTTTAGAAGAAACAGGAGCAAAATGGAATCCTTGTGTCAATTTTAATCTTTGTGCAGTGGTAAAACTGTGGATGAGGGTGGAGGCAGTTACATTTGGATGGATTTTGCTGATCATGCATAGTTGTTTTTTTCCCCTATGACCACAATACTGTTAATAAAGCAGGATATGGAGGACAAAGCCAGATAAGCTCTCCTACACGTCATTATGTGCATGGGAAATACTAAATTCAAAACACCTAGACTTGCTGACTTGAGTTTCCCCAATGACTACTATGTGTTTGAAAGTGGCAGGGAGCACCTGCAGATTTTCAGAAGCTGTCTCTGAGCCACCGTTCTAGCAGAACACAGTCCAGGCACAATGACTGCTTGCACTCAGGCGAACCACGTATCAGCTTTGCTGTGTGAGGGCATGCAAAACTACTTAAATGTTGGCAATTCTCTGCCCTTCCACAATTCCTAAAAGGTGCCGTGGAGGACAGACACATCGCATTACAGTTCACGTGGAAAGAGTCACGGAGCAGCACTGAGAACTGGCCTGTGAGACAGGGGCTCCACAGCAGAAGGCTGTGTTGTGCCCTTCCAGCTGCCGAAGGACTCCTCTTTCCTTCTTCACCTTCACAGGCCTTTGGAGGATTAGGGAGCTCATTTGCTAGTTTTCAAATGGTTGACTTGTGAAACAGTGCCATAAAATTCCCACTTTCCAAGGCAACTATCTCATCCAAGCATCTCAAGGACAAGAGCGTCATGATTTTCCACACCTTTAGCTTGCCAATAAATGCCTTGGTGAGAAGACACATAGATGTTACAGGCCTGATTGCTTTCACATACAAGAAGCCTATTTTATGCACTGGCAACAGGAACTTCCTATGTATCTGTGCCACTTTAAATTAAGAAGCAGAAGTCTGTTGTGAGGGCCTCAATCATCTATACCTTAACAGAGGTTTAGCCAATTTTCTTCACATTCTTCTTTCTTCACTGCCTTTGTGATATATCCCAGTTCTGAGGTTTACACTGTTTTCCAATCCAACAAACATTTCCAAGCACAGGGAAGCTAGAAGTTCAGTTTTATTAAGTAATCTAATTGCATCCCTAATTCTAGCTTCTGATCCACCCTATTGAAAACATTTATTTAAATGCCACTTCCATACAGAAAGGCAGATAAAAAAGTATAAGTAGTATGAAAAAACATAATTGCAGGCAACGAAGTATTATTGAAAGGCATTTTAATTCTCATTTCTTCCCTTTCCACAATATTCCTTCTAGAAGAGCACCTAAATGCTAAAAAGTGCCATTCTGATTCAAGACCTCTCCAGGTACATCTGACATTTTAGTGCAGCTCAACCTCATTTGCCCCTTTGCCCGTCTGCCTCACCAGCCACCCAAACACTTATTCTCCAGAGATCAGTACCGAATCAGACTTTATCTCAATTGCCATTTTCTTCTTCTTCTTCCCTTCCACCAGAATGAACAATACTCTTTTCCACTACTGCACAGTGACCGAGCTTTCACTTTGCCACACTTCAAGATAGGAAATGTATATGCCTGACTTTTTATGAAACCAACAGCAGCATTTCACTGCGTCTGTTTTTAAAACATTCTACTCAATAATCTTCAAATGTATAAAACAACTTATTAAATACTAAGTTTGTCTTCTGGATAAAGAACTGTAAACTGATAATGTAAGCGCGTTACCTCTGAAGTAATAAACACAATCTGAAAATTACTGGAGAACAGAAACTAGTCTGAACTGAATGAATGAGCACACACTTGCAGCTTCAGAAGAAGATGCTCCCCAGCTTGGAGTGACTATGTATTTATTTCTTCCATAACTATGGGCATAACTGATCGGAAAAAAATATTACAACTATTTTTCAGTTGTCCAGAACCTGTGGCTTGGCCAAGCAAGATAACATGGGCTAACAGCCTTTCTTGGTTTGGTGGTTAAACAAAAGCAGTTTAAGGTATCTTTTATCAAATCACACAAATAGAAAAGAGAGGAATAAATAGTAGCATGGTAAAAGGTGTAAAAGTCAGAAAACCAGTAAGGAAGTAAGACAAAGGAAAATTCTCACCTCCAAGGACTCAGGATACTGAAAATGTTCAAGCAAATTAAGAACAAAAGCAGTAGTACAGATTCTCTATGGATCAGGATGGCAAAGTTGTTATAAAGATGCAGAAAAGGTTTGTCTATCCTGCATTTGGGAAGTGGCAGAAAAGTTACTGCATCAAGTCATGATAGAGTGTGTTCCAGTCCCTTGATAACTGAAGAGAGTATCAGAAAGTATCTACTACAAAAACAAACCTTTTAAGATCAGAAGAGCTGGATAAGTATCATCCAAAAGTCTAGAAGAGATTAGCTGAAAAATAGTCTGCCTTGTTGATATACAAATCTTTGGCTGCTGCAGAATCTTTTGAAGACTGCAAGTGTACCAATAACAAAAGACCATTTCAGATAACATTGGCAGATACACGCTAGTTAGCCTGACACCAGTCTTGACAAACGTAATACATTTGAGAAATAAAGAATTAGAAGATAAGAATATAATTAGTGATGGTCAATAAAATTCTGTGGAAAATCTATCTTGTCAAATAAACCTGGTTTTATTCTTTGATGAAATAACAATTTGGTTGATAAAGGTAACTACATGGATGCAAACTTAGACAAGACATCTGAGTTGTTATTGCATGACATTCTGATTCAAAAATTAGCACTATTCAGTATCAGTAAAGCACATAGTAACTGGATTTAGGTGACTGAATAACAGTTCTCAAACAGTAGCTGCAACTGGGAAATCACCTTGAAAAGGCAGCATTTCCAGCAGGGATCCACGGGGACTGGCACTGGGCTTGATGATGTTTAACAGTATTTTTTTCCAGTCAGTGATGCCAAAATAAATATAATAAAGTTATTGCTGATGAGATTTGTGAACAACAAGGATAGGCATGATATGTAAGATGTGCTTTGCAAATCATGTTTTACAGATTTCTACTCATTCTGCAGTGCTACTCTGGACCCTCAGGTGACATCTGTACAAGTAAATTGAACATTTCCCTAATGCGGGAGTGCGCTAGTTAGCTCAGACCAAAAAGCATTCCAGGGAGCCTTCAAATAATTTAATGTTATGGACAACAGAGTTCCAGTGACAGGAGATGCTGTAGAGTCTAAGACAAAGAGCAAAGAAAATTTATAAAACATGACATATGAAAAAAAAATGAGCAAACTAGAATTGTTTAGAGGAAAAAAATGACTTGGTCATAAGCACTTGTATATCGAAAGGACTACTGCATGGGAAAAGGATATGTTGCTAGGACAGGAAGACATTTAATTATAAGCAAGGAAGATTTAGGTTAATCTTTAGAAAAACTTTTTGACAGCAAGAACTGTAAAATACTGGAAAAGATTCCACAGAGAAGTTGCAGATCTCTCGGCAGTTGAAGTTTTAGACAAACATATGCCAAGAGTTGGTCCTGCCTTGGAAAAGGGAGGCTGACTCAACAGGCCACTGACCCCTTTGGAGCCCTTTCAAATATTTTTCTCCCACAATACTATAGCATGCACACAAAAAATGAATACAATTCCCCAATACTGAGAGAACAAATATCCTTCTCCCTCTTACGCTGCCAAAACCTAATGTATTTACAACATATCTTTTAACCAGCACAGATAAGAACGTTTGCAAAGTCACAGAAACCCAAAGCCTAGATAGAAACTTGTGAGTTCTGCTCAAGTATCTTCTTGTATTGATGAAAATAATTTAAAGACTTAGGCACTTTTCTGAGTCATTAGATAATATCTCTAGATACTCCCAATTTTGTTGTGCAGAGAAAAGTCGACCTCCAAATCACTCTATTGTGGGGTTTTTGATCACCTCATCTGTAAAGATGACGTTATCTGTAACAAAGACAATCTTACTGTTTGCTGATCTTCAGCTTCCATGTGGAGAGCAGACACGAGGTGTCAAAAACAAATTGGTGGTACATTCTTTTCTTTTCAACAATACAAACTTTGTGGACATAAAGAAGAAGGGATGCAGCAAGTTCTTCCTTTTGTACACAAGGTATTTTTCCCTAGTAAAACATAGATTTCGAACAAGAAGTTTTAGAAAATATTTATTAGATCTCTTAAGAGAACTATTATAAACATGATACACTTGGCATAGTTCGTAAAGCAAGAGTCTGTTTCTACATTTGGACTCTCTTCCCTGGATATGACAAATACCCTTGCATGTTCCCCTTCTACAACTCATCTTTCAAAGAAGAGGAAAGAATAGAGCCAAGGGCTTTGAATTGTTCTGTGCCACACAGAGTACATAAATGACAGCAGCATCCCCTAAGCCAGCACATCTGCAACAACGTAAGAAGAGCAGGAACCGTTCTTTCTCCCCTCAAAGTACCCAATTCCAATTAAAAAAAAGTATTTCTAATGCCATGTGAAGCTAATCAGAGATACGAATCTCTCTGAGAGACTGAGTATCATCACTGAAGAATCAGTCTACACCTATTTGATTATGCTAACTCTTTGAAAAATGATAACACTAGAGCAAGAGTCCAACCTCTGAGAGAAAGTAGCTTTACATTCAAACAAAATTTCTGGCCTTATCTGTAAATTGAAAATGGACTTTCAACACACACACACTTGCTTATACATAAGTCCGTAATTCTCAGGACTTTTCAAGTATGTCTTCAGCTTAAATAACAGGCATCACATAAGACCTGTATATTACGGTCATACGCATTTTAATTTAAAGTTGAGATGTAAAGTAGGAAGGAACTGAAAACCATGATCAATTGTGCTGCTCAGAATGAAAGTTATCTGCCCACTTGTCATGTTAGTCTAACTCACTGCACCGATAGTACACAGAGTTTAGAATCAAGTAACATTTTTAATGGTTTACATTTTTCTATGAGAAATTACATTAGACTTCTGAATTAGACTTAAAAAACACTTCCTGTTTCTATTTGAGATCTATCACCTATTGCTCATGCAATGAGAAAGAGCGAACAGTAATTCCCTATTTAACTTTGCCACATTATTCATGATTGTATGGACCTCAACTACATTTCCCTTTTGTTGTCTTTCCTCTCCATGCTAAAAAGTTTTAGTCTTGGAAGAAGTTTCATGTCCTCTACCCTTCTCTGTACATCATCTAATTTTTATCTATCCTTCTTAAAACAGGGTTGGGCAGGACTGCATGCACAACTTGAGAAGTGGGCATGCCACTGTGGTGCTGTGTGAATCAGCAGCATCTGCTGTTTTGTCTCCAACCACTTTGAAAACCCCATTTGCGCCCTTGACCACTGCTGAGTATTGAAGCTGAGGCTTTCAAAATACAATCCATTTCAACTTCAAGGTCTTTTTACTTAGCAGAAACAGCTAATTTAGAAATGATTTAATGCCTAGTTAGGTGCATCACTTTTCATCTGCTGACAGGAAGTTACATTTCTGCTTTCTTCCTGGCCAGTTTTTTTAATATCATGAAATACCTGTGTGAGTTTTTGCCACCAGCTTTAGCATTGACTTTTCTGATAGGAAACACTTTGTTAACCCGACACTGATCCCTCTTCCCAGATATTTATGAGCATGATGAACAGGACAAGTCTTAGCACAGAACCTTCTGGGACTTCATTACGAATCTGATCTTACTCCCACCATCTGTTTCTCAGCTTTTCATTCATTACAGGCTAAGCAGACCTTTTCTTTCCATGATGCTCCCTTACTTACCCAACTATTACTCCAACCAGCTGAATATAACTCAGATCATCGTTTCTTGGCTGACATACAGAGCTCCACAAAAATGAACCTTGAAAAGAAATCTGAGCTTGGAGGAGGTAAGAAAACTTATGAGCAATTCATATTGGATATTTCATGTACAAGAAATGGCACAGTCACAACCAAAATAAAATAACCTGAGCCTGTTTAGTTATGATTTTCAAAACTGTTTAGTTATAATTTTCAAATAACTTAAGATTTTTGAAATGTTGGATATGGAGCCAAGCTTCCCAAAGGTCAAATAATTGCAGGATTGTTGTGTGGTTTTGGTTTTTTTTAATTCGTGCTCACCTCTATTTTTGGACCAATGATATTTTATTTACTTGTGCTAACACAGGGCTTCTGCCAGGAGTAAAAGCGGTGTTTTATTGCATTCAAGTCTACTCTTTGCCTGCTAAAATTCAACATGTTTTTATTCTCCAGACTTACCTGTAAGACCTCTTTGCCACTTCTCACACATTAGATCTCATGCCTGTGATGAAGGTTGAGTCAAGTGAAAGCAAAAGGGTCAAAGAAAAGCCACAACGCAGTGCAGAGGATTGCAGGGATGTGTGAGATAGGAGTCAGTTGTGCAAGTCTTACTTGTACAGTAAAAGACTTGACAGCTCTGTTTATACTCCACTTCTTTATCTCATCAGTCTGCATTCCAGTTTAGTCTATAAATGGTTTGGGAAAAGACTATACTGTGTATTGTCCAAAACCTAGCATAATAAAGTCAGTACTGCTTGACCCACATGAACACAGTTCAGCTGAAAACTCTTTATAACCAGACCATTCCTTAGAAACACTTTCCTTTGTGCTCTCTGCTTCCTCTTCACATTTGCAGGAGTTATACCCATGTACCCAAACATCCACCCACATTTGCCCACAGAAAGGGGGCAATTGATCCATATGGTATTACCCAGTGACTAGGCAACAGGTACCGCAACTTAAAACACTTCAGCCTAAGTTGTTGTGTTCAGCAATTAGAGATTGGCTTCCAAAATAATTTATTTTCAACTTTTCTTTAAATAGCATAAATTACAATGCTACAGTTGCATATCTGGACAACAACAAGAAACACACACACCTTTTCAAAGCCATTTGCTTGAATTTCCCTGTTGTCCCTACCACCAAAGTATTCTGACAGCCCCACAAATTTCTCCACAGGGTTAAAGGATCTAGGTTGAGTGGGAAGGGGTTTCAAATCTTTCTTCCTAGAAGGAGAACCCTTAGGAACTCCCTTAAAGAACAGATGCTAAAGGGCTACCGTGACCTCGCTTCATACGAAACCCAGACTGGATTCTGACTTAAGCAGGAGGTTAATGAGTTGAACAGTCTGACATGTTCATTTGATAGGCAGTGATGAAAGGCCAGCTGTCAGATTTAATTTGTTTGAAGATAAGCTGATTTATTGCTTACAAGTAATATGGCTGGCACAGGGCATGTGTCTGAGTAATGGTATATTTCAAACACTATCACAGACACAGTCAATTCTGGCAGAGTACATTCACTGTTCAGAAAAATAAATACAATTTTTAAAATGCTGTTTCAAGCTATCATTTTTCTATATCTTCCCATGTGAACAAAAAAAACAAAAACATTTTTTTCCCAATGAATTTTTTTTCCCCCATATCTAGCTTCTACACCAGAACTTGCTGCTACCACTTATATCTGTCTATACATAGCCCCTTAATTTGTACTCACCGTTAAGTTTTAAAAACTGAATTGCAGTCTATTTATAAAGAGATTTGGGAAAGCTTTTTTGTTGCTGCTGTAACAATCAATGCTTTCAACTCTGCATATTCCCTCACTTTCCACTATCAGTATCTCCTGATAGTCTTATGCTTTACACCATTTTGGATCAAAAAAGAAAGCTCAGAGTTATTAAATAACAACGACCCAGGGAAATTAATTTAAAAGCCAAAACCAGGCCTGCCACATGACTCTTAGCGTTACATTACTTTTTAATGAACACTGAACAAGGAGTTTTAAATGGGAAAAAGATTAATCACATTGCCCTTACAGGATAACCAATGGAAGGGGAGTTAAAAGCAGCAGCAGAGTCAACAGCACTGAAGGACTACAAGGTACAGAGAAGCTGAGTGACAGGATAAGAGGCACAAGATTGATAGGGGATACCAAGGTGAATCAGGACAATCAGAAAGGATGGATACACTCACAGAGAAATTGGACATGTACAAAAGTCAAATGAATTGCCCTTTTGCTGAGGGAAAAAATTAACCAAGGTAGAGGTTAAAAAGAGAAAGTTCTCAAGCTGTTTAACAGAAAAGAAAGAGCGAGGAGGCTGAGGGGGTCTACTGGAGAAGGCAGGAACAGGGAAATGGAGGTGACCAGCTACCACTGCCTGCCTGCTCCAAGGCCAGGTGGTTCTGAGATGGAGAAGCCTCCATAAGGAGCACTGTCAAAGCCAGGAGTGTAGACAGAGAGCAATACAAAGACTAATCTCATGTGAACAGAAGATTTTGGTTTCAAGATCTGAAGTGGGCATTCCAGAAAGAGCAAAAGAAGAGAAGGAAGGTAAACTCAGATACCATGGTTTCTCTTGCCTCTGCTACTACTGCTCCATTTTCTGCCCTTCTCCAAGTTCACAGGCAGGAAGCATTTGCTCCCTGTGTTCAGTCTCAGAATTCCCATCCCCATCTCCATGCCTACTCCACTTTCGGTTTTGCCTCTGGATGTCCACTGAAATCACTCTTGCCAAACTCTCGATGGATCTCTTCCTTGTCCCCACCCATCCTCTACACATCACTGTATCCTCTTAACAATTTGTTGCATCAAGGAGCAGTAGTGCAATGTTTGTAAACACCATTTAAAAGTGTTTGTGAAATGGGCTGTAGAAGAGATAAAAATGGATTGATATTTCATCTACTTCTAAGCTTTTCTGTCTGGTTAAAAAAAAAGAAAGTACTTCAGTGGTTCATTAAAGAGAGGACTCAACTGTGGTAGTATTTATTTTATTTTATATTTATATTTTATATTTATTTATATTTATTTAACCCTTATTATTTAAATAATACCAGGTACATAGATTTGGTATCAGGAAACAACGCAATGGCATAGTCAAGGGTATATATACTAGTGAAAATGAAGGCAGTAAGTCGTCTTGCGATGCAAGTCTTGTGAGGGAAGGCTGGAAAGAAACTGCACGAGGTAACAAAGCATCTGCAGCCAAGAGGAAGCTCACGTTTCACATTTACCCAGAGTTTTGTAGAGATGATTTCTCAGGGAACAGGGCTTCAGTTGTTCTCATTTTGCTTGGAAAGAAAGAGCTACAGTCCTCATATGAAGAGGAAGCTCATGAGCCATTCACAACAGTAGCAGCATGAAAGAAACATTTATTGTTTTTGAAACAGGAAAAGAGGGAAAGGGAGTTGTATTAAGTGTTCTAGGCATCACCATCAAAGCGACAAGGAAGCCTCCCACCAGGCTTCACCACAGCCATCACTTCCAAGTCTTAATGCCAACTTATGCCATGCCTGTCCCTGCAGTACCCAATTACCTCCACAGTTTGAAGTACTTGAGAGCTTCTCTCCCTGGTAACTGGGTGCCCTACCAAGAAAGGCTTCAGATACTTGATGGCCTTAATATGTATTTCTTACAGCACAGGGCTTCAAAGTATTTTTGTGTTCCAGTCCTGAGGCAGGGTCATGTAGTGCCATCTGTTCTCACTACAGCAATGTCCTCTGTTGGCCACCCTTTGCTGAAAAAGCTGCCCTGCACATCCACCCAGAATGAAATGCGTCTCTCATGGGAAACCCTCGCTATACAGTCCCTTTCCAGAAATGCTTGGGTCAGTTCTGTGATGAACTTTATAACAGCTACAGTTTTGAAAGCTGCAGGCTGCATAAAGAAATATAGGTTTATCAACTCGTACTGCTCTCATTACAAGAGCTGATGCAAAAGTGGAAAAGAAATTAAAAGCCAGTACCGATTCTGAAGTTCTGCCAAGTGTATTCTGAAGTATATTAATTGTCTCTGTGACAGAAATTGCCCATCCAGGATGACCATTACTTCCTCTCTGAAATAATAACTACCTATTTAAAAGTCTTCATTCAGCTGTAAAATCTAACATGAAAATCTTGTTGAAAAAAGCCTGCTGAAGGGCAGTCCTTTAATGCAGGCAAATCTTTCTTCTGTATCTACTAAAACTAATTGTTTTTCCTTGCTCAGTAGCATCAAATGACCCTGTTTTCCCATCAATGCTCATAGAGGGGAAACAGTCCAAGAATATAAACTCACTGGTATGGCACTATGCTTTTCCTGCTTTAAGCAATAGCATTTTTCCTGTGTCCTATACTGGGATTCCTATGTTGACCAAGTAAAATTCCATATGATACTGCTGGTTTTGTCTCTATTTGTTCACAATTTCTGTTTCCCTTGTTTATGATCCAAGTCCTCCATGCTATACCCCCAATTATCTCCTTAAATGTCTCAATCCTTAGGAACACTCGACATCCCAAAGCCAAAACAAAAGTAGATACGTGCTTTCAGAAATGCAGGCATTCCTAAACAGAGAGAGGATCAACAGATACTCCTGGTTTTTTTACTCCTATGGCAATTTTAAGCATCTCAAAGTTATCATCCTTTCTGTCTGTAAAACAGACCTACAACATCTTGTAAGCTGTTAGATTTTGAGTATGTGAGCAATGCAGCTTTGCCTCCTGAATCTTATCAATGGGAAATTTTTTTCTACATTCTTTTACTACAGTCCTAATTCTAGTTGAAACTGCTGCCATTACATGGATTAATCCAATGGATTAACAGGTCTTCTTTTTTATTTTAACTTTTAAATTACTATTTATTATTTTGTTATTTATCATTCTTTTAACTTTAGTTAAACGATGTCCAATGATGATTTTCAAAATGTAGCACATTACCAATTAAAAAAAAAATAGCACATTACTTGTATTTATCTCCAAATTTGTGAAGTTTTGTAATTGAATAAAATTCAAATGGAGTCAGTAAGAAGTTTTAAAAAAACCTGAAAATAAAGACTATTCTACTGCTAGTGAGGTTAGTCACCACAAGCAATGTGACATCCTGCAAGATGCCACACTGTACGTAGTATGCCAAATTCAGATCGACCCTTCTGAAGCGCACAGATGGAGTAAGTAGCCACCACACTTTGCACAGCCAACATACAGTGTAATATCTCTTTGCTTCTTGCAATGTAGATTACTCTTTCCTAAATGCATATTGATATATTTAACATCTGCATCCCAGCTAACAGACCTGGCCAGGTATGCAATGGTATATTTATGAGTAGTGGGGTGGTCCACACACATTTTGTACCCCATGAGAACTTAGAGAAGAACAGTAGCAACACTGAACCCTGATCCTAAATTTCTGGATGGTTACCAAAAGTCCCTCTGCTGAAGTACACTGTATGATCCTAAGGGAATTGACATGAAAAGGAGATTTAATTTGTTTTTAAAAAAATCTGAAATTAAATGTACATCTCTCATCATCCCACTGACATCTACAAGTTACTAAAATCTTTGTGCTAGAATTGCACAGAAAAGTCCTTTTGCATTAGAGCATCGTCCTTGTATCTCAAAAGCATTCAGCTGCTGTCACTTGGAATGCAAGACAATTGTCATATGAGCATGATCCAGGATAATAATGCAGTAGTTGAAATTAAGCCAAGCTCCAACATGGTATCACCAAGCTGCTGCTGTATGCCAAGTAATTGTGTATCTGCAACATCGCACACAGAACCTATTTGCAAAGCACTTAAATTAGGTTGGCACACATTTCAGGACCTTTCCGCGATAATGCAGACAAGCAATTATTCTAGTTGCATTCCTGCTTCTTAGATGTTAGGCCATAATTAACTGCCTTACAAATAAAAAGTGGAGGTACAAATACTTCTACCTGGAAACAGAAACTGGTGAAGAGATTGGCAGGAAGTTGGGAAGGGAAGTAAAATTAACCAGATGAAGAACAGTGTTCATGTAAATGAGACACATTATAATGCAGCATTTATTTTAGTTCCAGAGGAAGGAAAGATGTAGGAAGCAGAAATGACATTTTGTTTGGATCTTCTTCATTGAGCAGAACAAGGCAGGGTAACTCAGCTAGACAGACCCAATAACATCAGAAGAAGAACATGGCAGTCAAAAGATGGGCTCACAAAATTTCTGAACACTTCAATTTCTGAACACTTCCATTAACATTTAGATTTATATACTCCACGTATTTGAGCGTGACAGCTGAGCTCATCAGAGCTTCAGTCAAGAGAAAAGCCTATAAACACAGGCGTTGATGACAGCACTAGTGACCTGAGTGAAGAGACTGACCTGAGACTGTGATACGTGTCAGCTGTCACAGTGATATCCCAGTGCCAGTTTTACTCTGGATTTTTACATACTAGGAAAAGTTAGAGAGAATTTTTTAACTCTAGAGATTTGACATTCAACAGCAGCTATCAGCTAACTGCTTTTAGTTGTGATTTTATTTGCTTTCAGAAAGAGCAAAGATAAAAAATTTCCAAAGTTTAGGTTTGTAGACCTCATTAGGACGATGGGAAAGAGCAGCTTTAACGGACAGCCTTAACAAAATCCTGTAAAACCGATACTTGGAACACTGACCACATTTGCACAACCTTAGATATAAGCTGCAGATGTCGTATTTTAGCAGAAATGGTGCAATCAACTCTCTACAATTCAAACTATGAGGAAAGTCTTATGATACCCAACACATTTCAAAGCCACATACCAGAACAGAACCTATTTAACTAACCAAAGAAAAGCAGGGGTTTTAGTCAGGAATTAGACTTCACAATACATTTTTATTTTCTTATAACTTCAGTTTTAGCCCACAGCTCTGGTTACAGAAGATTTCCATGGGCAACACTGCAGCCCCTGACCCAGCCTGAGAGGGACACAGTGATGGAGGATCCCTCCTATGCTAAACGAAGGGCCAGATTTGTTCCGCAGAAGGTTGCACAGGGGAAAAGGTAGGTGGTGGGCAGAAGCCCTAATATGTTCTGTCCCACTCTGGACAACCCTGAAAAAAGCACTCGGGGTTGTGCACTTCAGTGAAGAGCTAAGCTGAGCACTATAAAAAGTAGTCATAAATCATCAGTATTTTAAATTCTGATAGAAATATCTAGGACAGGCCCCAGTCCGTAAAGCTTACCTTTTGTATACGTAATGTGTCACTTAGGAAACATAAAGACAGATGAACTGATTTGTTAAGGAAGTATGTGCCAAGAAGTTTCCCATATTTTGCCCGGTCCAGTGCTTTATGTACAGCACTACTTTCTGGAGGCAGACACTTTTTATAGGAAATGTTTCTTGATCTTGAAAAGTGTGAGGAAAACTGAAAACAAAACAAGACCTGGACTCATACTGCTATTTTTCATTAAAGCCAAGAATCTGTTCTCACCTTGCCATGGACTGACTTTTCATCAACGCTCCACAGAACACGAACGAACACTGCTTGAAGCAGTAAACCGAAATCATCAATAGCTTAGTAAATGTACTTCATGTGTTTCTGGAATGAACATCAAGATGTATCAAAGAACAGATGAAAACACCTAAGGTTTCACCTACCTCAAAACCAACCCAAGCACACGCATAGACTGAGGAATATTAATAACAAGCTTTGTCTCATAAAGAAGGTAGCCAACGCAGACAAGCTACACTTTGGTACATAACTTTTGGAATGTCTTAGAAAATGAATAAAAATAATTTTTATTTGGCTAACAGCACCGAGAAGGCTTGGCTTATCCCTTCCTGGAAACTTAGTCTACGTTCAAAAACCCTGCAAAAGCACTAGGACCTACTAAAAGATGTGGAGGATGACATTTCTGTTGAAGAAAACTATAAAACAGGGAAAAGATAAAGAAAGTAAAGGCAGATGGGAGTCAGGAATGGTTAATCTTCTTTTTTTAATCAATGCAGAGGCCAGTAATTTTATTTTGAAAAGCTTTCCTTTTCATTGCCTGTTACCATTCTTTACTGTAGCTTCAAGTGTGATGGTAGTGAAACACCCCTGTAGTGACAATAATCTATTTTCTCAGCATAGTTGTTGGTATAGAACCTCCTCCTAGTGACCCCAATTCATATAATCTAAAAATCTTTAAAATCTTGAAACCATCCATACTCCAGGCTTAGCTTTAATTTAATCTTAGCCTGGTCTGAACTTCTGACTTCTGGAATCCAAACTAAACTGGTTTAGCCTTTGTTAGCCCTACATCAGTTCCTTAAAAGCTTGCCACCTCAGAGACAAATCCTCTGCATGCAGAAATATCACAGAGGTGAAGGTCTTTGACTTGGATTACAGTGTTACCTCAAAGCAAAATACATATTAAAGGCCTTCTTCAGTTCCTTTATTCCCCTATTACCTGCTCACTTCCACCTAAAACTTGTTAGCTTCTCTGCATAGAATCCTTCCTGTTCTGTCTCTCCCCAAGCTTTGTCTTCTTTTCTTGATCTTTCACTACATGTGTCTTGTCCTGCAGATGGTACTCAAATGACCCCCTCAGCCACTGGTTTCCAACAATTTTGGTAAGTTTTAAGGCAAGATTCCTTTTTGAATTAACCATTCTGAGTTCCATATCCTTATTTATATTTCTAATTAATGTTGTGTATCTCCCACTATCATTTTGTAAGAATTCCTGCATTTTCAGGATTAAAGTCGAAGTTTAATTTAAATAAAGAATCAGTGTATACAGCCTATATTTCTTTCAAATGCTACAAAATTCACTGTATGCAACTTTGTAAAGCATTTTATCTATTTTTATACGTTCTTTAAAAAAATACTGCTTACCAATACAACCATCCCTCCTCCACAGCTTTACCTCCTACAAGAAGCCTGAATAATTGAAACTTCCATTTTACTTGGAACTTCCACTAGTAATTACCCTCTAATAGCACCTTTCAAAAACAATTCAAAATGCTTAGCTCCCAGGAAGAAGTCTTAGAAAAAAAATGCTGCGAAGTATACTAGTTGGCTCCAGCTTATGGATACTTGAAAAATACTATTGTTTCTAGTGATCTCAAATTATTTTTTTTCTAGGGGAGTCAACAGTAACCACTAAGAGAAACAGGTATCACATGAAAAGGCAAAAATAAAAAGGTGTTTTAGCAGACCCCACACTTTTCATAGAATCATAGAATCATTAAGGTTGGAAAAGACCTCTAAGATCATCGAGTCCAACCGTCAACCCAACACCACCATGTCCACTAAACCATGTCCCTAAGCGCCTCATCTACACGTCTTTTAAAGACTTCCAGGTATGGCGACTCCACCACTTTCCTGGGCAGCCTGTTCCAATGTTTAACCACTCTTTCAGTAAAGAAATTTTTCCTCACGTCCAATCTAAACCTCCCCTGGCGCAACTTGAGGCCATTTCCTCTCGTCCTATGCAGCAGTTCTGAAGTCTAAAAAGACAACCTTATATGCCAGAAATAATACCTAGAAAAACTTAATCCACAGAGTTCCCAAAACAATTATAAAAATGACTGTTTGTTTTGTTTTTTTTTTTAAACAGAAAATGAAGTGCAGTGGATTTATATATGAAAGATATTGGAATAATGACTACTGTGCAACCTAGGTAACATCACTAACCCCAAATCCTCCCCCTTGGTGTTGAGCTATGCTGGGTGGCTGTCTATTAAACTAGTCCATCAAATGTGAGGTCTGTAAGACTTTCACAAACTGTGGCCCTCCTTAGTGTCTCTCTAAGCACTATATACACAAATGACTTATGCTTTTTACCAAGGCAAGGCTCTGAACACCAGCTTGAAAAGCAGACGCTGCCAGTGCAGAAAGCTGCGGCAGGGCTAATCTGCAGCAGTGTTCACTGTAGCTGACAAGAATATTAAGAAGTGCCAAGGATTAACAAAGAGCTGCAGTTCTGTTCCAAAGAGCTTCTAATTATGATTATCCTGTAGCCATACTGCCTGCATTTCAACTCAGTCCAAAGCACTGCCACTTGTGTGGTTGAAGAACAGCTACGTGTCCATTGGGTGCCATTCCCAGTCCCGTACATCTCCAGAAGTCCTGTCTAAGGAAACTTTCTGCTTCTGGTCTACACCCAGAATACCAGTCCCTTCAAACCCTTCAAAGAAAAGTGGCAACCAGTTTTGGTTTTGAGTGAAAATTGCCTCATATTCTTTGACAAGCTAAACTGTGCAGGTCTCTAGAAGCACCCCAAAGCCACAGTTTGATTTTCCAGAAGACAGCACTGAATCACAGCAACACATTGATAAATCAATGGTAGCAGCTATTTGGCATACAAGTCTGGAAGAATACTCTCTTGTATAGCACTTTACACCATCACTCCATATGCCTTCCTTTAAAAAACTGCCCAACAGTCTTGTCTTCTTTCCAAGACTCCAAAAATCTAAACCTTGCAATCTGACACTTTGTTTCTAAGATTTAAGAGTAGCAATCATCCAAAAAAAAATTACCACCACTATGTGTATATGAAAAATAATTTCAACAAAGGTTAAACCCATCAAAGAGCACGGTGGGAAGAAAAAAAAATTCCAACAAAACAATGCAAAGGTGGTGTAGGAACAGCCCAACGTCTGATACATGCAGCTGGAAGAGGTGGATCTTATTATCACACAGCAAAATTAACATGCAAATAAACATCTTTCAACAGGAAAAAAACCCCAGAATAATACACCAGCAAATCCTTGGTTTGTCATCAAAAGGTACATTTTTATTTCTGAGTGGATCTGTTTAACCTAGTCTAACTAAAAATTAGTCCAGCCTATTTTTTTTGCCCCCCCTTTTTTTTTTTAAACCTTGGAAAACTAAAGTGTTAAGATGTAGCTTGAAAAAATAAATAATCAAGTCTTCATAACTACACAGGAAACAAGTCACCGTATGGTCCCCTTACTACACAGGCAAGGGAGGTTTAAAGAACGTCAGAAGTCCTCATTAGCAGTTTGCAATTATAATAAAGTCACTTGATCTGCATTTAATGACAAACCATTCTTGGAGATTGTCCCTGAACACTGACAGTTTTCAGCTCCAGTTCTATAGTTTTGCTCCTTCTGTGGCCTGGAGAAGAGCACAGGAAGCAGCTGTTTGATGCTTGGCAGTATTAGGGTTTTCCAGTAGATGTGGTAAACATATGCAGGCAGAAACATCTTTGAGTAGCTGCAACGGAGTAGGATAAAGAAAAATTTCTATCTTCAGAGAGGTCTTCAGCAAACAGAAGCAGAGGCTCCCACCACTTGAATAACTCTTCAGATGGGAGAAATAGTATGCTTCTGGCACTGAAACCGTTCCCTGGCAAAAGTTTTTCAGGAAGCTGTTCTGGATTTTGTTATACTGGACAACATGACTAAAACAGGGTTAGCTACAACGGTTACATGCCGAAGTAGAATGGTAGCATTGTTTGGATTCCTTTTATAAAATCCTAGTTTTTCAATTTGATTTGTATTAAAATAGTTAAAACTCAAACCTAAAGCTGCTTTAAACTTCTAGAACAGCTCCCCTTAACCTGACAGAAAAAAACCTGTTGCTGTCTGTTGCTTTATAAACCTAAATATAATCAAACCCAGGTATTTCTGATTCCTGCTTTAAAAGCAAAGAGCTCCTACGCCTAGAATGTAAGCCAGCAATCTCAATGGAAACGCCGAGCCAAACCAGACGCGAGCACACTGCCCAGCTACAGGCTGGCTTGGCCCCCTCCGCAGCAGGCAGCCCATGCGCTTCAGGGGACAGCACAGCCGCAGGTGCGTGGATGTGCCGTACTCGCTGTGCTTCTCCCAGCTGACAGGATGGCTGGGTTCAGTCCTAAATTTTAACATCCAGAAGAAAATAAAGAATGTATTTTTTGTCAGTAAACTTAGCAGGCACAACTCTGAATACATCTGCTAAGGATGCCCACTGAAATGGTGCCTTCAGCAAAAGCACACTCCAAAAGCAGTGCCAAGTGATTGTATTTCTCTCCCCAGATCCCTGCTGCGTCAAAAGTCTAATGGTGAGAGTTCTACTCCTCTGCCTACCTAACAGCTCCAAACAGGGCTTTGCTGATCTACTTCCTCAGCACCACTTGCGTAAGACTTGAAAAACACATTGGTGTTTGTTTTCAGGAAAATTCAGGATATTAGTGTGAGATTCCTAGCCAAGTGGGCTCAGTTATCTCATTTGCTTTGATAAAGGACTGGAGATAGAGGTGCAAAACAGATAGCAGAATGCTAACCTGGTCATATTATTTTTGCAAGCCAACAACTCTGCAACAGAATGGTTTATTTTTTATGCATGATAAAGAGATTCTCATTAAGTACCCAAAATCCAATTCTGTCATGCATGAAAAAAATAATTCCTACTGTAACAAGTGGATTTTAACTCAATGTTTTGTGCTTTTGTGTAAAACAGGCTGAAAAAACGTTGGAATTTTTCTCATTGGGAAATGAGGATTTTGTTTAATTAAAACATTTTGTGAGAACATAGGCATTTCATCAATATTTTAAACAAAAAAAGAGCCAATGTTTTTGAAGTGCTCCATCCTCAAATGAGATTGGTATTTTGTCCCAGTTAAGCACAAAAAGCTCTGACATCTCAGAATCTCCCACAGAATGAAAATTCCTCATGATCAGTTACAAGCTTGAAGCTTGAGTCTGCAAGTGGCTGTCATGATCCATTTCAAAGGGTATTTACTTGTATTTACAGCAGAAAAATTCTTCATGAATATGAACTGGAAAAGTCTTGGAAAAAATCACCACAAAAAAAGTAACAATGTAAACTCTGCTTCTTCAACAGTATTTTTATTGTTCCTTGAAATTAAAATTGTCCACATCCCATATGCAGCAAAACTAAGATTTCTTTCAAGAAAACCCACAAAAGCAGGTATTTTAAAAGTATTGACTCTTCAGGGGGTTTTTTTGCTCTTTTTGGTCTGAACATTACAGAAGGCACTAATGTTTACCAGTTCACCCATCAGAGGTAGCACATCTCATTTAAAGCAACGATTTCCACATTCACAAAATATCATATCATATCATTTAACAAGACCTGTTTTCCATAAATCTATCTCAGTTGTCATTCATTTTATTTCCTTCTTTTAATTGCTTGAACCCCACATCAGCTACTGTATTATTTTACCAGAGCCCAGTGTCTGACTGATAAGACTTTTTAATTATCCAGATAACCCTGTTCAGCTCCCTTGAATGTTGGACCGGACCCTTTTCCCAGTCTTTCTGGACTTTTTATTGCTTCAGAGCACCTCACTCAGCCCCTTTTACAAGTCTTAAGTGTAAGGTATCCCTAAGTTTACTGATTCAAAACCCATACTGGAACAGCTGTTGTTTAGCATCTTCCTTTGACAATAATGGCAGGGGCATTATTTCATGCTTTATGATGAAATATTTCAGCCTATATCCTGTTTTATATCACTTAGCTAATTAACAGCTCACTTGAAAAAGTCTTTCCTTTCGCGTTCGGATGTACAAAATGGGATCTCAAGTAGTGGTGTAGAGGCAATGCTATTTCTGTGTTTTGGGCTAACACAGATGTTCCTGGAACATTGTCTGCTCTAGGACAGTGGCAGTAAGTTGGAGAGTTTAGAGAATGGCCAGTAGAACAACTGAGGGATCAGAACATACCCCTTTACTACAACATTCAGGGAGACCTATCCATTCATCTTGTCAAAGAGAAGGTAAAAAGGACTACAGACTAAGCAGCTACACAGGAAACAGAAACTTAATTATTTAAGAATTTCTGTCTAGCTGACAAATACCCAATCAAGACAAATTACTGGAAGTTGGAGCTGGATAAATTCAGATCAAAATGTGCACCGTATTTCTCAACAAAGGAAAACATTAAGGCACTTATAGTAACTAACTACCAAGGGTTATGGTGGATTTTTCAATCACTGGGAACTTCTTAAATATCAGTGTTTATGCTATAGTGGATGTTATTCAAATATAGCTACAAGCCTGAGAGCCAAAATGAGAACAGTAAACCCCTTTGTTCTGCTTTACATGGCAGATCAGGGTAGGTGACCACAACAGATCTTTCTGATCTTTTAATCTCTGCACCCATGGATAATTTCCCCTCATTTTTTCTTTAATAGATAACTACTGTGCTTTATTATGGACAAAGTCCTCCTATTGGCTCACAAGGCACTGAAAATAGTACTTATTTTGTACTTCATTGCAGTTTTGAACTAAAGCCATGGTAACAGCTCATCAGCTCAACAGTTTTAGGATGCTTATTTGCCTTATTCTACTCCCTCAAGAAAGCAGCCTTAGTTAGTTCAGAAAGTGACCTACTTGACTGAGAAATATAGGTCCAGCAAAAGCATCATCAGCAAGTACTGCATCTTCCACCACACTGTACTGTATTCACAATGTGGTGCTCTACAATAATCCAGTCTTCTCTTTCCAACAGGAAGACAAAACCAAGACCAAGACAAAACCTTACCACAACAATGCCTTAAAAACAATAGTTACAATCTCTTCATTATTCACTTTCTAGTCCTCCCAATAAAAAGATCTAATCAAAAGTATATTTTTTCCATCAGTAAATACCATGCCTCACTTAGATATTTGTTCCAATCACTCCTCTGCTAAATCTCTGTATTAACACGACATGCTGCTGGCTCACAGGAAATCTTGAATGCTCTGCAGATGTTGGAAAGAAGGACAGAAGTTAGTCCTTTATGTTTTGTCGCTAAATTCAGGATTTGTTGGGAAATGTCTTCCCATAGCTTTAAGCACATCTGTGTGCTGACATGAGCAGTTGCCTTGGAAACTAAACTGCTCAAAATGTAATAAGGACAGAAGACATGTTAGCCAACAGCTTCAGAATTGTTCCCCTCATTAAACAACTACACCATTTGTCAATCTCAACAGTATTACAGGAACTGCCACTATTCTGTCAATAGATGTCTTGTCCATGGAAAACAGGAAGGTTCCTCCCTGCACAAGGTAGTTTCTACCATTTGTGCATTTATAAGGCTTTGGAGTGGGGTTTTTTGGGTAGAGGGGGGTTAGATTTAGGAGAGAATTACCACAGCCCTCATTATAGCTAGTCATTCAGCACTCTGATATCTGGAACGGAATAAAACCATACAATGATGGTTTTTATGTTACCCATTCATGCAAGGTGGAGCCACAGTCTTCACTTAAACATTTCAATATTGCAGACTGTCATTCAAGATGCACACAACACAAGTGAACCAAATGACACCTGCTGAGAGGAATAACTTTCAGATTTGTGCACACAGGAAAAAAAAAAGAAAAAAAGATTACTTTTAGGTTCATGATCTTTTTCATTCAACTCTAGAAACTGTACAATTTTTTCCAATAAAAAAGTGAAATATGAGTTCAGATCACTGTTCAAAACATACTATGCTGACAAAAAAGTAATATTTAATAAAACTGTGGTTTATTTCAATGTGGGGACAATGTGATACATACAGGCACTGATATAAAAGGCTAACTTAGGAAGAGCCATTCCTCTGACTGATGTAAAATCCTTGCAACAGTACACATTTTTAATTATCTGTACTACATCAAACACACTGAGATTTGAATAAGGGATGCAGAATTCCGCATCAGCATGTAAGAGAAGAATTTTCAAAAGCACTTAAGGTCATCTTTGTTAGAAGACATCTTTTTCATGACAAAAAAAAAAGAAAACACTGCCTTGTCTCCTCTGTTTCAGGAGATCTTGCATTAAATTCAGGAGCAGAGTCACTTGTGCCCCTCTTTCAAATATATCCCATAGCCCAGCAGGCAGGGGCAAGGGGGAAGATGGAGAATGAAATTTCACCATAGGAGAAATAAACCCACGTACCATGATACCATCAGTGGCAATGTAGATGCCATGAGAGTTCAAAGAAATACACATCTATGTTTTCTTGCTTACTGCTGCTGGGGATTCTGTGTGTAACTCTATAGTTTAGATGCCATACTTCTCATAAGAATTGTCTTACCAATATGCTCCTCGAAGACAATATCTTCTGCCTTCACATCTTCGTAGGTACCACCCTGCACCTCTACAGTTCTTGGGGGAATCTATGACAAGCCTAACTGTAAGACTTGCTTAGTTGTTACCAGTGACCAATTAAACAGTTCAAGATGGTAACTTCCTTCTAAATCAACATTGTTCATTCTCCCCCAAAGCACCCAAAAAGCAGAGGAAAAAAGGTTAAGCACATAATGCTTGGAGCTTGCTTCCAGCTCATCCCCCTTCTTAGGGCTTAGATGACCCAGGATGTCCCAGAAATCCAGCAGAGCCCCTTGCCTTAATCTGCAATACTGCTCTTTGGAAGCAGCTCTTCATTCCTCCCCCTTTACTAGACACTCTATCTTAGAAATACTCTCTTGAAATTCTTTTTATAGTTTAGTTCACTGTTTATTTCCTACCATGTTCCCAAACAGACCTCTTATCTCCACAGTCAAAATAATATGCATAATTTTCACAATTAATAAACAATTCTCCAGCACATTTTTCGTCTTTTTTTTTTAATACTTTCAGATCACTAAAGTCGATCCGTGACAAGAGCTTGATCTGTGATGAAGATGTACAATGATGAGTCAAGTATGTGTATATGAGATGACTGGATTGTGATAATTGATTCTGTATGAGCTTCCTCTTATCTTTTCTGGCCTCCAGCATGGCTGAGAGCTTTACCTTAAGGCATGCAGCAGCATCAGAGCAAATTTACCTCCAGACGTTTCAACCCAAAGCTCTCCATGCAATTATTCATACTGAGCTGACAAGCTTTAAGAAGCAATTTCCTGGCACCCTTGTATTAGCCTCCGGATGGTCTTTTGCCACAAGCAAGGCAGAGCAACAGACCTGTTTGGGGAACCCATAATCTGCCATCTTGACTGCGTGCAGAGTACAGATGAGACCTTTTCAGAAAGGTGCTGGTGTTGGGGAGGTTGCTATAAGATAGCATCTTAGCAGGTAACTGCATTGTTTCATGCAGGCGGTGCAGATTAATTATTCAAGCAGTTTGATATGGCAGCTATACAGTCTTCAAGACTTGCACTCTACAAAGGAAAGGAGATGGTACAGTCAGGTAACAGTCTGCAGGATTAGTGGACTCTGAAAATCCTTGTTTGTGTCAAATACTATTTTTGTAGACAACTAATGCATGCACTTGGTTTCGTGATAATTATGAAATTTCTCTCTGTACCATCAGGAAAATGGAGAGGGTACTGGCACAACAGCTAAACTGCTCAGGGTCTTTGAGTCTTTGTGCCAGTTTTGCAGCTCATCATGATGTAGGTTGAAAACTCATCTCTCTCCTTCAGAAACAATAGTGAGACTGATTTCTGGATGAAGCTAAAGAATGTGACTAAAAAAGTGACTTAAGAGCATGCAGTGAGCCAGCATTGCATTTGCACCTCTGCCTAGGGAGATGCCTTGTTCTCTCTTTCCCCATCTCCTATCCCTAAACAAAACAAAAATCCTACCACCAAATAAAGAGGTAGGAATAAGACTCAGACTACTCACTGTTAGAGGACCAGCATGCCATTTTAAGCATCCAGCTCCTACAGAGCTTAAACAACAATACAACCATAGATTTTAAGATTTGCTTAGTATTTTCAGTATTTGTAAGACCTTACCAGAGGGTGGGGCAGGGTATTTTGGGGTTTGAGGGGGAGGGGCACAGTGAAGGTTGTTTTTACAGAATGAAAGGATTAGAAGTTAAAAGACTGTGACTTTAAAAACAAATTTATCACACAAGTCAAAAAAGGTTTCAGCTTGTTGTCTGAAGACAGAGCATAGTTAATGGAGGACAGCAAACCTGAAAGGGTAATTCATTGCATCAGTCATATCAGCTTATTTCAAGAGGAACTGAATTGCCCTGTGGAAGTATCTACTTATCTCTAAACAATTAGCTTAGACTAGACACTGAACATTAGACAGTGTTAGGTGAGATGAATCACCCCTTCCTTTATTCTCTTCTACCTCTGTACCTCCCTTTGCCTCCTGGAACATAAGGAAAACATTCCCTGTTTGTAATTTATGTAGGGCCAACACTGTTGTACCCTATTCAGCATCTCAAGTTTCTTGTGAATTAATCCCCGAGTCTCTAGCCTATAGGGAACCAGCAGGATACAGATATAGCTGGTTTTTATAAAACAATAATCCCAAACCAGAAAATCCCAGTAACTGAGTTTTTCATGTGTTCATAGAGTATTAGTCTACAGGTGTTCTCCCCTACCTCCAAACATCACAAAGGAAAAAAAAAACAAACCACCACCAGAGACTTCAAATGGAAGTACCTCTTCAAAGACTGCCAATCAGTGAAGCTAGGCTACCCCCAGGCCTTTTCAAATGAGGCACAGCAGGTAGCCGAGACAAGCAAAACTTCAATCTATGTTGCTATTTTCCTTAGCAAAACACTTAATTTCAGCAAACATACAGAAAATTTATATAGCTGCATTCAGACCTGGTTATGTAATAAATTCCTTGCTGAATTTTTATTATTCAATTAATGCACAAATATATATCTACCAGTTTTAATCTACAGATTAAAAGTCAAACATAAATTGTGAAAGAATTCTGTTGCCCTAACTTCTCTACCTACTAGATTTTGATCAAAGTATCTTAAAATGTCTTACCAGTCTCTGTATAGCCACATCTGCCTTTTGCATATTAAAAAAATTTCACATATAGAAAGTGACAGCTCTTCAGTTTAGGAGAAAACAGTGTCAGTGAGCAACTTCCTAAAGGTTCGACTTCTTGCTTTTGTCCATACTGAAACCTTTTCTTACCCTTTTGCTAAGTGTCCCAAGTGAATTTGCATTCCTGTCTAATCATGGGCCCAATAAAGCACAGTACTGACACTGTCATACGATTTCTCAGTGAAAAGCCAATAAAGTTTTAAAGTAATAATGGCTCTTCGTGGCCTGCTAGGCAAACTGACTAATGAACCTGGGCTTTGGAAAAAGAAATGCTTCCAATGACACAGAAAGGAAGGTTACAAGATTGGGGATGCATTTTAAAATCTACTCACTCGGTGAGAAATTCAGGACAGGGAAAATAGCTTGTCGGACTGTTTAAGCTCAGAAGTAGAAAAACAGTGAGAGTCCAACCTGCTCATCAGCCTCACATACATCTGCACAGGCAATAGCAAGAGGGTTTGTTTAGGGACTGCAGATCATGCAACCTATGTTTAAGCAGACAGCATGCAATACTGACTGCAACAAATAGGGTACAAGTTGCGACACAGTTGCTAGCCGGTCCTTCAGCTGGAGTAACAACTGTGTGGTGAGTATTTCAGCTTTGCACCGCTCCTAACAGCAGGTAAAACATTATAAGCTGGTACTAGAGACACCTTGTATTCAAAAGTACCAGCCTCAGAAATTACGATGAGTACCTTAGTTTTATTTAATTATTTACTCTAGCCCTCAAAGTTATGGACAGGTACAAAGCAGAAAGATCCAGAAGAGCTGGGTAATTAGAAATAACACCAAAAAGTTTTACTTGATGCCACCCCATGAGCAGGGGCAGTCCGGGCAGGCAGCGGGCTTACACCCTGGGACCCACGTTGCTCATCCTTGCTCAAGGCCCAGTGAGCCGACAGCTGGCTGGCAATCAGCAGCAAGCTCCATCCCATTCCTGATGAGCTTTTCAAATGACTCGTTATTGCAAGGACTGCCACACTTCCACAGCATAGTCCTGGATGGAAGTAGATAAACCATGTGTCTTTGACAGTTGACTGTGGAATAACATGGCAGTATGTTTCCAGGCAACATCTTCAGAGTTCATGTAAATACTCTGCAATGAGCAGTGTTGCAGTCTCTTATAGGTGCTGCCATTTCAGGTCCTGGTGGAGCTAGTCCCTTAGTGATGTGAGAAGCTCCAGACCAAATACATGATTCAATTTCTTGCCAGTGAAAACCTCCCACTGACTGACCGATCACCTTCACTACTTCTGACCCTACAGCAGAAAATCAGAGTTGAGAAGTAGGCGTAGTTCTTCCCTCCTCTAGCAGGAAGAGGAACTTTTTGGTTACAGAATGTGGGAAACAGAAATATTTAGGAACTTCAGAAGTGTCAGTGGATGTGTCCCCTCCGTGGATGTGTCCCCTCCTTTTTTTTTTTTTTTTTTTTTTTTTTTTTTTTTTTTTTTTTTTTTTTTGCAGGACTGACAAGTAGATAGGTATCTTCTGATGTTCCTCTGCACAGTACGTCTGGGAAGGGAAAGAATGGAGCTTGCTGCAGCCACCCCCCAGCTTCGAAGAGCTCCAAAGTACAGCAGAAGTACTGAGCAGCACTGAACTGAGGCTAGGTAGCAATTTTTTTCCTGGGAAGAAAAGATGACATAGGTACGCAGGTGTTGGATCAGAGCTGGATAAATGGTACTGGATGAATATATGGGATATAATCAGTGTTTGGGAACAGGTTTCCAGCTCCTACTTTCAGCAAACAGCAAGAGTTTCCACAATAGGAAATAAGCCACTGCGGACTGCAGGAGCAGGAGTACTAACACTTTTGTAAGGGTCTCAAATGTAAATGGCAGTTAATTACCTCCAACTTTTTTTTTTCCTTTTCTTTTAATACCATGATTATTTGACATTATTAACACGAAATCCAAAACACAAAATATATTATTTCAATGCTGCACTGTTACAAAAGTATGCACCAAATAAAGGTCAGGCACTACTCAGAGGAATAGAGAAAATCTAATATTTTTGTGGTATTCATTTGTCATGATGCCACATCTTCCTTAAATGGAAAACCAGAGCAATATATTAGGTATTTCTCAACTTTGGGATGTTCATATACTTCCATTATAAATCTTTGCTGAAAACTTGCATGGAGGAGATCAAGGTTTGTCATATAATAGTGTAATTATAACGTAGCAAAAATATTTCTAACTTTGATGAACAGAAATACACTCCTAAGTGTACACTGCCTAATTGCAACAATTTATTTCTTCCACATATTGAACTAGCAGGTAGGAACTATGAACTTGTATGTTGCTGGGTACATAAGCACTTCATGGACAACTCACAGAAATACCATCCTTACAGTATTCCCAGGACCTGTGTTGGGCTTCCAATACGTCAGAACCAGCCAGGTTTGACTTCAGTGCATTTTTTTGGTGATTACACCTTTAGGAACAAAGGAAACAAAAAACTATTGATGTGGCGAGGGGAGTGAAAACCGCATGGAAGAAGAAAGCTCCTGGTAGGCAGGCAAGAATTGTGAATACAGAAATAACCTCAGGTGTGCTCAAGAAAAGCAAAACGTTGGCCAAGACTAATGAGGCATTTATCTTCCAGAGCAGAAAGAGTAGAAGTCTCTATGATGTCTCTACAGTACTTCATCAGATCTCTCAGGAACAGGGTCTGAAATGACTAAATGCACTCAATGGAGTATCTGAGCAATTAACAGGAAACATGAAGAACTGGGGGGAGGGAGGGATGTACCTTAAGTACCACCTCTGCCATTCTTAAATGCTTCACTCCAAGCATTCATCCACATGCCAAAGCCTTTCCATAAGGGAAAAGAAATGAAAGAGTACTTCTTTTTAATCATCAAGGGTAGTAGACAAGCAATATTCTAATGGTTAAAGGAAATATTTCCCTTTCCTCAGGAAAGTGCTCTAACCACCAGGTCAAACTGTTCTGGGCAGCAGCACTTAACCCCATAATGAAGCTGTTTCACTTTGCAAAGCACAACACAGATCATTATTAGTTTAGAAAGCCAGCTAACATGAAGGACCATAATTTTCTAGCCCAGATATTAGCATACTCAAGAGCAAGAAAAACCTAAAAGTCAGTTACTATAACCATGTTATGCTTTTGTTATTAATTTATAGTTTGGTAAGCCTGTGGCGTTCTGGTCATGCACAGAAATGCAAATGATCTATGCTGGGATAGAACTAGCTTGAAAAACTGAAGATCAGGTGCTTTTTTTTTTTTAATTGTCCCTAGCTTTTCAGGCAAGTATCTGATATTCACACTTGCAACTGATGACTCATCCATAAAACCTCAAAGAGAAAAGCAGCAGCATCACAGGTTACATGATGTAATTATGCGGTACGTTCACCCCAGAAGTCCCCCTGCCCTTACAGTCCTCTGCTTCTGATCCACCACAGCTCACACCCACCACAAGAAGCTTATTTGTAAGGATCCCATGGGACACCTTCATCTCTTCATTTTCCTATAACTCTATTAAGCAGTCCTTGAAATTAACTTTCAGTTAAAAACTCTTATTATAAGGGGCTGCTAACAAATCACCTGAAGTGCTCAGCCCTCAGTATCAAGTCTGCAACATTTGGCAACCACGACACAGTAAATTCAGTTTTGCTTTTTCTAAGCAAGGTAAGGAGCTGATAAAAGGCAGATACCAAAGCATTGACTCATACTGAAGTACTATTTATAATGCTGAATTTAAAAAAAAAATATCTAAGACGTCTCAAAGACTGATTTCTTTTAAAATCAGAAGAGGATGGAAAAGGCAGCTATTTTTAAAACTGCTGGCAAAGTGAAAATCATGTTTGCAGTTCACTTCCTGGCAGAAGTCTAAAAAAGTTGAATGAGGAGAAAGTGAGTAATTCTCTCCGGTCTGACTAGTGGCAAGGTAATACAACTTACTGCAAGACCCTAGTGAATTTTTTGGAGGTACTGACATGAACTTTTTTCCTCCAAAGTTTAATGTAAGCTAATCACTGGTACTTCAGGTGTAGACACTTAGTTATATGACCCAGAAATATAACAGTAACCTCACACACACACCTCTTCCTATTCCTTCCCCCCCCAGACCATTTTGCAATGCAACCTCCAGCAGAGACCTGCTCTTCACCGTGGTAATAGCCATAATGAAGAACAAGATAAACTACCTTACTTAGACCAAGATGTAGGTGAAATACAGCTGCTGACATTATCCCTATTTGTTGTGTACAGAATTATTCAACATGCATTTGCTTTACTCACTTTTAGTTTCAACTGCCTAACCCCATGAAGAGGGCAGTCTTAAAGACAGCACAAACCTATGGATAACACCCGTTGAGCAGAGGTACCGGTGAGAAGAGAGCAACTACTGTTAAAATGCCTCACCTGTATCTAAATGTGAAAGTACTGGCAAACAGAAGTGATGGTCTATAATGTTCACTAAGAAAGAAGGTCAACCTAAGATGCCTTTGAAAATGTATTACAGCAGTACTGAATGTTAAACTGAGATGAGAGGTTCACACAAGCTGCCACAAATGGACGGGAGCTATATATTTCAAATAAGTCATAGAATGTTTTGGGTTGGAAGGGACCTTTAAAGATCATCTAGTCCAACCCCGCCCCGCCATGGGCAGGGACATCTTTCACCAGATCAGGTTGCTCAAAGCCCAGTCCAACCTGACCTTGAACACTTCCAGGGATGGGGCATCCAAAGCCAGCTGTGTGTAGTTTGAAACACAGTGTCTCAAAACTGACCTGTGAAGGATCTTGCACCTTCAGACTATACACACGCACACAAAAAAAAAAGCAACATTCTGCAATGTGTTTGGGAGGTCAGAGTAAAGAGACTCAGAACAGTAACCTAAGGAAGATACTATTGTTCTGTTGCTTCCTAAAACTAGCAGGCATTGGGAAGCAAAAGGACAACAGTATCTTCTTTTATGTTGCATAAGACCCTTTTTTTTTTTTTTTTAATGAGGCAAATAAGGACAGAATATGGAGCAGACATTGTCCTCCAAAATATGTAGCTCATATGTCTATTTTTCATTTCATTCCTGAATTAGTATATACCTGATTATGTGACTTAAAATTATATGAAAGCTTTTCTATAAAAAAAAAGTATCTGATTAGCCCTAACAACTCCCTTGCTTCTGAGAAGAGTACTTTCTGTTCAAAGCAAACGTTCTATTATTTCACAGCCAATACCGTGCATATTTTTGTTTTGGCTCATTAACCTGAGCTGGGCAAGCTGTAAATAGAAAGCTCTGTTCTCATTGATTCATTTTTAGAATTAAAACAATGGATTGGGCAAAAGAGGCAAAATGTTTATCATTAGCAATGAATCACTCCAGCCAGTGCCTAAAAGACAAATGTTGCTGAAAAATACTCTTACGATAACACATTGTGAATAGTCTGAATTTTATTCACAGGCTTACTTTTAATACTAAAAGCCAGATGCTGCCTGTTAGAAAAATGTACTTCAGCCAAAACTGTCATCATCTTCTATATGCTATAATGACAGCAGAATTTCTACCAGATTATGCCCTTTGATTTTCGCATATCTGTGTGTGCAGATCTGGGCGTGGGAAGGACTTGCAGATTCGCAGTTTGGAAAAACCAAACATGGTTAGCTAAAATCTACTCCTGAAGCTGAGATTAGATGAAGCTTCTGTTTTCCTAGACAAAAGCCACTGATTTCCAAGGCAAAACCGATAACTCCTGATGAAGTTTTTTCAGGGAGGAAAGAGTATAAACGTGTCTGTATGCTATGTTTAATCAATTGTATCTCAAGCCAATCAGGATTGTCTAGGAGGCCAAAATCTGATAACAACCCAGAATACTGTTGTGTTTTATTATGAGGGCAGAACTCGCCCTTCCTGGCTAACACACACAAGGGAAATTTATGAAATGGGGGTTGCAATTCGAGCTGTATGAATCCAGTAAAAGATTTCTTTTTGACACCTGTATTGTCTCAGTGAGTTCCCTCCCTCTCTGTAGATACGCAAAAGTTCGTCAACAGTAAATTACATAAATGTAGCAAGTAAAAACTTTCATGTATCACAAAATAGTTGCACTATGACGTGGTATGAATTTTTTCTTGATAAAAGTGAGATCTACTACCACATTTATTTTTTCATTACTATACTGCTTTTTACATGATTAGCAGTGCACATAGTAGCTATGAAATAAAAGGCCAGAGGAAGTATTACCATAGTCTTCTAATGCAGATTTCCAGAACTGACTCAGATATTGAGGAAACCAAGGACTGAATCACACTGAGCCATTTTTGACTTAGGATCTGAAGCCAAACAAAGAGTCTACAACTTACAAGTCAAGTCCTCCCAATATTAAACCCTTTCTGATAGGTAATTCATATAAGCAATGAATTGCTGCTTTCTTGAGCGGTTCAATCTCCGCGTTGGTGGGACTGATGCTTAAAATGCAGGGCTTAGCAGCAAACACTGAGAATATGAGAGAGAAGGAGGAAAAAAATTGAAGTTATCACAATAAAGTCATGCAGAACAACTTCATAGTAACTGGCAAGTTTGGCATGCCAACACATGTGGAAATGAGAGAGAATGGGACCCTTTCCGTTCATGGTATTTGAGGGGAAAATTAGGTGGGTTTAATGGATGAGCATCTTTTCTTTGAGAGGGACTGAGAAAGATTGAGAGGATTTACAGATAATCAGACACCATAACTCATTTCACCCTTGTGACGGGCTATTTTAAGCCAAATGCTATGGTCAAAAGGCAGATGTGTAGACAAGCAGCTAAAATGCTGCAGTCCTGCCTCCAAAGTCAGGGCAATCACTCTCTGCTCTAAAACATTCACTACCGTACACAAAACATACTATGTTAATGTATCCTTGAAACTGAAAGCAACAAAAGCAGGACAAAAAAACGTCTGCATAATAAACGGTATTTCTTAGTTTCTTCCTTCTGAGTTACTTTGACTCCAAGAAGGCAATATCAATATATATTTTCTTTTTAATAACTGCAGCACAATAGTATCTACAGCAGAGGAAATACAGTTTTCAAAATACCCTGCTTCCTGATGAATTCAATGGGGTGTAGATCCTAAATCCATGCTCTTTTGAAGGCTGGCTTTGGCCTTTTGACTCTCACTTTTAATGAAGTGATGCTCAGGCAGCCAGAGCTGCCTAAGCATATCTGAATGCACAGAACCAACAAGACTGGAGGCACGTATTAGTTTAATGGCAGCGTTGGCTGCAATAAGATAATTTCCACCAGAGATGTCTGTCTCCTACTGTATCACCCAGTCACTTGCTTTACTTTTATGCAATTTTATTTCCTTATATCAGGAATATTACAATAATTCTGTATAATCACTAAAGCCAACATATTGAAAGCAATCAGGAAATGTGAATATTTAACACACTGCACTAGGGAATTAAAAGGAGCCCTTGCAACTCATGCTATCCTGAAAATGAGTTCATTAAGACCTCTGTGAGCAAACACAAAGAACAAGTATTCAACACAATGTTATTAAATGAAAGCAGGAAGCTCCCCTCAACAACTGGAAAACCGTAAGTGTGGCTTTACTGTACTTTAGATGGTAAGTGTGGAAAGCATGAACTACAGCAGAAGTCTTGCAGAGTAAATTAAGATATTCTGGGTGTTTTAGTTTTGTTTCTGTTAAGACACAAGCAATCAGAGTAAAAGATCTGTCTGAAAATGAAGACTACATTAGTACAAACAGCTGCTGAAAGGATGTATGACGGTGCCTGGAAAGGAAACCTAACACTTGTATTCCTATCATCCAAATTGGAGTGAGCCACGCAAAATGCCCCACTCCCAGCACCTGTGCCAGGCACCTGGCCCTCCACAGGACCTCCTTTTAGCTTGTTTTATAAGGGAATGGGAGACTGGTAGAACTTTGGCCAACACTTAGCCTTGAATGGTTTCAAAAGAAACAACGTTCAGAAGGTGGGTTTGGTCTGAGATGCTTCGTATGGTAAGTGCCTGCGAAATCTCAGAAGGTTCAGAGAAGTTGGAAGGTTCCCGAGAAGCACAAGCAGCACCTCTGCAGCGCCGGGGGTCGACCACCAGTCTTTTTTTCCCCACAAAGAAAAATGAACTTCCATAACCCACTCCAACAACCACCAACACCCTCCCAGCCTACAAGGATTCTTCTGAGAGAGGATTACATATCAAATCCCATTAATTTTTCCTATCTTTCTCCTTAACCGCTTTTTTCCCCCGGACCACAAAAACCTTGTTGCAGATGTCAGTTCTGGTGTTTCCAGACAGACACACAGACCTTGTTCTTCTGAGGTTCTCATTCCTTTAAATCGATAAGACGTTGCATATGCTTAATAATCAGGGCCAAGGGGGATAGCAGTCGCAGGCTGGGCACATCATGCTCTCCTGCCCACAACTGGAAAGTCCATTTGAAAAATTTAACTGAAATACTTCAGCCGGAAGGGTGGGAAAGTGATAAGGAATTACAGGCTGTTCCCAGGAAAAATGTATCCATGTCTGAGCCACTGAAAACAAACTCCAGCATAGAAACAAAATTAGTTTGTAAATGTTGTGATATCAGCCAAAGAAATAAGAACTTCTAAACGAGACCTGAATTGAAGAAACAAACACTAAACTAATTTAGCTTATTTAGTTTGGTTGATTGTTTGTAACATCACCGCTGTATGACAAATGCCAACCCTGTAGAGCATGACATAGCACTCTGGGAACTGCAACTGCATTACATTATTAGAATGCTGCCCCAGTTAACGTCCACAAATCCTCAACATACGATATTTGTGCAAATGCACCACTGCACTATGAATAACTTGAGTGTGTTACCAACTACAGTGAACAGTATGTGGATAGATTCAAATACCTTGAACAGACGTCAGAGTAACTAAGACCTTTTTGCTGATTTTCAGGAAACAAACATTTGTCCTTTGAAAACTGGATGTTGTTTCTACAGAATGGCAAACAAAAGAAATGGGAAAGCAGACATTTGGATGCACTGCATCTGACATACAGCCTTTAAAAATGTAAATGGATGGTGTTTGGCTCCTAGGCTGACTTAAAGCAACATACATTTGGTTTCTTCTTTGTAATCATAGTACAGGAATATATGCTAATCCTTCTACCAGCAAGTCTCCTTTCGTCATTAAATTTCTCCCCTGCTTTTTACTTGTGATTATCATAAAGTCTTTATATTTATTGAGACTGTAATGGCAATTTCAGGAATAGTATTTCCATTTCCTGCAATATAATGTTCTCAGGAGAAAAAATACACACACAAACACAGAAACAACCAGGGAAAGTTATGAAACAAGTTTATCGCTGTATTTATAAAGGACTTAAAAAGACTTAACAAATTAGAGGTCATCTAGTTCACAGTTCTTCACTCCGATCTGTTTTGAAGGTACACAGTCTTTGCTAACCTCCCTCCCTCACCCCCAATATTTTAATTGCTATCAAACTCTTGGAATTAAGGGGTTACGTTCATGGGCCAAATCCTGCATGCACCTAGGAATGACACATTGATGCAAGTGAAAAGTACCCACTTTGATTCTGTTTAGGCTCCCTACAGTTACAGTATGCATGTTAACAAATTCCCAACCAGGAAAGGAGCCGTGGTGATCATCGGTTTTCCTGTTCATTTAAAATGAAACAGTTTCAGTTAATAGATATCAGATTAGACGACAAACTCCTCTACCAAGCATCTCCACGTATTTTTGCAGTGTCTCACTTCTCAGTTTTTTTCATCTCTCTGTACTGTGCTTCATGCCAGAGTCAGCAGCAATCCAGCAGGGCTTATTAACTCGGGCTGCCCACTGGGCTTGGACACAACGCGTCTGCACCTCCTGGGTGAAGCACTTGCTTATCTAGTGAACACACTCCTTGCAGAGGCAAGGCACTTGGAGCCGGGATCTGAGCAACACAGCGGGAGAGTTTCAACAGAGAAAACAAGTATTCTGGGGTGAGTCTCTAAGAGGGATATGGCACAGCCATTACTGGTGTCAGTCAGCTCCGGCAGAGACATCACCCCGAGAAACCTGCACCTCTAGCAAATGTCCCAACCATTACATTATTGAATTTTCTCCTCTCCTTCTCTCCAGAAACTCTAAAAGGGTAGGTTTAATCCATATGGCGAGCAGAGTATTTTCTGGGTTTTGGGAACTAAATTTGGGAGGAAAGTTATTTCCTACACGGCCTCCTCCCCCTCTTCCCCTCTGACAGAGTCCAGCATTGGGCAAGTCCCCTAACTGGTATGGCCGACTATGGGAAATATTTTCTTTGTATTAGAAGAGGGAATCAAGTTTTTGAAGTATCTGATAAGAAAAAGAGCTGCAATCAACACCAGGTGCACTTTGCAGATCCCATTCTTTAATACAAGTAAGAATTAGCTTGCAGTTATGTGCACACTGAAGAAATAAAATTTCACGTCCGTCTCTCTGAACTGCAGAATCACGAGAAGAGGTACGGTCACAATTTCTTGGTGCTAACACACACAGAAGCACAGTACAAACCTTGCAGAAGAAGCAACTGCTTCCTGGATTACTTTTTAAACAAGCTAGAGACACTGCAGGGAACAAATGCTATAATGTTTCAGCCTGAGCACATAACTTCTGACTATTTTTGCCGATTCATGAGAATTTTTTTCAGAGTTGGCCTTGGTTGATGACTGTCAACAATGGAGCTGTGTATCAGAGTTATCAGGCACGCAGAGCATACAAAGATATTTTAACGTTAAAATCAACATCACTATCAGCTTCCACTATCTCCTGTACACTTTTGTGCAACTAGTATTTGCAAATCTTTCTGCTCACAGCACTACAAGCTGTAGATATTATACAGAAACAGGCTGGAAGAATCACATGGATTTTATTCTGTTCAACCTGCAGTGCAGAGGCTGGATCTGGGCCCCCAGGAGAATTCATTTAGTTATGCTCCAGACAGCTTCATTTCCTCAGGGCAACTTGCACGCGTAAGAAAAGGGTCTTCAGGGCAAAGGCTGGATTCATTGCCCTGGCAGCTGCTGCAGCAGCTTAACCTGGAGCCTTCTTGCAATCCCTCAAGCCTATCATGTCACCGGGTACCTACACCTGCACTGCTCCCCAGCAATACCGAAGCTGTCATACATGCACAGAACAACAGTGCTGTGAATGAGGAGTTAATCCCATGCAAGCAGGAACTAACCGTTCTTCTGTACAAGTGCAATATACCTGCCCTATCAAGACCTGTAAGTCCGATGTCTCCAAAACCACTGTGGATATGCATTGGGTTTACCAAGTGGGAGGAACGCCACGCAGCTCTCTTCTAACACTAAAAGAGTTTAAACTACCAACCAAATATTGTGAATGGGTATAATCAATAGTTGATCTGGGAAATAGCATTTTCTTTAGTTAAATCCTTTTACTTCCCACATTTGAGATTTACTACTTTTGTCTTGAATGGGTTGAGAGTGTTTAGCAACTCACGAGACCAGACCATTCTCTGTAGAGTTTTGATCTACACGGCTAAACTTTTGTTATGTTCCTCATCTCTAAGGTGTAAATGATGATGGATACCATCTAAATATCTACCACACGTAAGAAAAAGACAGAAAAGATTAACATAGTTTCAATGAATTTATAACTGGAGAAACACAACATAATGTGGAGGAAAAAGAGTCTGAAGCAAGTTTTAAATTGCAAATGCACTGTTTTCCATGTCTGTCTGCAAATTTTTCTGAGACCAGAACTGAACTTAGTCATCATTTTCTTTATGAACACTGCAGGGAAGTCAAATATTGCAGCACATAGTTTTGTGTCTAATATTGCAGTGAGGGTTACTAAGTTATTCTACAGTAGTTGGTAAGCAGATATTTGCTACTGCTTCAGAGTGAAGCTATAGTAAAATCTAGGGCAGCACGTAAGACACCTTTTATACCTCCTCATAAATGCCAGGCACATTGGAACAGTCAAACCTCACCTCCAGCACTCTAATCCCACAAAGCTGGTTTCACAAATTCCTCATTAAAGGATGCACTGATGCGGTCCTGGTGCATGTCGTAATAAATATGCTGCCTTGTTTAATTCTGGTACCTTACAGGAAAAGCCAGATCATTGAATAATCAGATTTAGCTATCAGCACAGCAGGAGATCTATGTTTTAAACCAATTTAAGGACTGCAAATACCATATGCCAGCTGACAAAATCAAGCAACATAATTGACTCAAATGCTATCCTCTTCTGTCCAGCTGTTGTTTATTGCAGGACAATCTACAAAGCTACCCTACAAGAACAGTCACAGTTCCTTTTGTCAGAGGCCACTCAGCTGACGGGCTCTTTAAAATGCCTTCATGCACAATCTGCATGAATAAGTGAAGCTTAGTATTTAACCATTAGAAAGTTTAAGCATGTTTGCAGAGAGATAAGTTTAGGGAGAGGAGGAATGAAACTGTTTAATATACAACAATTTCTAACTCTTTTTGCCAACAGAGACTGTGTGGGAGTTTCTCCATTGCGTACTCACTCCATTCCCATTGCTAAGATAGGGGCTCCAGTCTTCTGTTCACTGCCTCCAGTCCCCTGCACCAGAGGTAGTTTACTGGGAAGGAAGAAAAGCAGAGGCTGCTGCAAGGAATGGTTAAAACCTGTGCTGTTGTGGCTACAGAACAGCCTCCACCTGGCTTAAAGCTAGCTCAGCGTGCATAGGGAACTGCAGTCACACTCCAGACTGCATTGCAGATGTGCCAGGAGCTTTCATTAGTAGAACCCCCTGGAAGCTTACAGAGAAATATTAGAGAGAATGCATGCACGGCTGTGACCATCGCCATTCCTGAGCTTTTCAGTCTGTGGATTTTATACAGAAGATGGTTGAAATCTGGGATTTCAGTTTAACAATCAGAAATCCTTAAGTTACTCAACAAAGGTTTCAAAGGGAAGGTATTCCCTAAACTCCTCTATCCCTCCTGACAAGCAATTACAGCCTCTCACTGCACAGCTCCTGTTTGAAACTGGCTGACATAGAAGGGGTAAAAAGGAAACACATTTGCTTTTTTGTTTTTTTTAAATATGGCTATCCAGCAGAGGTGTGCGCTACAGAGCAGTTGTTCTCCATTTTTGCTCAGACTTTGGGTAAAAAGGAAACACATTTGCTTTTTTGGTTTTTTTTAAATATGGCCATCCAGCAGAGGTGTGCGCTACAGAGCGGTTGTTCTCCATTTTTGCTCAGACTAGTGTGCTTTCATGGTAATCTGCAAATCCAATACTCTTTGTATTTCTATACTTTTAAGATTCTTGGGCTGAATGGCACAGTGCAAGTATAAATCATTCACTTTTACAAGGTAACAGAAAATTCTCTCTTCTGCAGGGAGTCAGACTGAAACAGAGAGTTCAAAACATACAGTTCAAGAAAGTCACCTTCCAAAAATGGCCCCTGCCCTTCAGCACACAGTGTAAGCGCCTCTTACAAATGTTATCCATATCTATATACAAAATACAGACCAGGACTTCTTTCCAGTTACACTGGAGTTACATCAGCTGAAGAAAGATCAGAATAAGATTGTGCTCACCTATGAGTTCATATACACCACTGTAATCATCTTTTTATCAGCATATCATATAACTAAATGAATTTCCTTGCACCACAGTAATGAAATATTATTTATGGCGTGAATAGGAAGAACAAAAGCTACCACACTAAATTAATCTTCTGCAAGTGGTGAACATTCGGTTATCAGCTGAAGAAAGATCAGAATAAGATTGTGCTCACCTATGAGTTCATATACACCACTGTAATCATCTTTTTATCAGCATATCATATAACTAAATGAATTTCCTTGCACCACAGTAATGAAATATTATTTATGGCGTGAATAGGAAGAACAAAAGCTACCACACTAAATTAATCTTCTGCAAGTGGTGAACATTCGGTTTTTAATACGGCCATTAAGATAGCTTAACTGATATATACCACCAGCTATCATGGAAAACTATGACAAGCAATAAAGTACAAGTAATTCCATTTCCTTGACTATATTAAGGCAATAGTTCCTTAATTATCTTCTGATACTAAAACCACACAATGAGAATGTGATATTAAACCGCTCAAACTCATTTTACTGCCTTGCAGTAAGCTGACAGAAGTGATCCATACTGCATCCTATACAAGTACAACCACATGAGTTAAAAAAAACCCGAACCTTAAAAACACTAGACTGCACCAAACCAAACACTGGCAATAGCAAGTATGATTAGGATGACCACACACCTTTGCTGGTTTTGTGTGCATTCATGACACGCAGTAAATGAGACAAGAAAGCTGTATGAGGAAAATGATATGCAACCGCGTAACTAAAAAGACAGCCTGTGGTCACAGATGGAGGCTGAATACACTTATGCACACGAGAAATGGCCTTTCTTAATTTTTAAGCTCTAGATTTTGCAATCTCACTAAGGACCTTTTAAAAGGCCCTCCCCCCCCCCCCTTTTTTAATGCAGTTTTATGAAGATTACATTAAAAGGAAAAATAAAACCCATGATTATATACAAGATTTACTGTAACTCACAGTCAAAAGTAGCATAGGGAGTTCAGTAACACGAACAAGAACTGCAGAAACAGACTGCCACAGCCATGGGCCATGTCACGGAAGTTTTCTAGATCTTTGCTCATTCTTGGTGCTTTTGCATTTGGCTTGTCTCCTGAAGATTACATTAAAAGGAAAAATAAAACCCATGATTATATACAAGATTTACTGTAACTCACAGTCAAAAGTAGCATAGGGAGTTCAGTAACACGAACAAGAACTGCAGAAACAGACTGCCACAGCCATGGGCCATGTCACGGAAGTTTTCTAGATCTTTGCTCATTCTTGGTGCTTTTGCATTTGGCTTGTCTCTTACCAGTCAAATATATTTTCTGAAGCCTGAAGCCCCATGCAGGGCACATTTCATTTCACTCCTTACTTGGTATTTTCTGAGCCAGACCAGTGCTGCATATAACCACTCTGATTAGACAGCCAATGGCAATGTTTTCCAACAAGATGTCGTTCCCAGTTAGTGTTCAGCTGGAATCAACTTCAACCTCAAAATTCTTTTATTCAGACCTGCTTAGCTAGCAACTAATTCCCATGTGGTATTTGATTGTTCTTCCCAACTTTGCACTTAGCTTTTACAGTGTTAAAAAAAGAAACCCTCAATTTTAAATTTGTTCTCTAACATAGCTTCCATCTCTGATACAAATTGCAGGACATATCTTAATTAAAAGTTCTTGTTGTTCACAGCATTGATATTAATTAGTAGCAGACCTGGGACAGGTTACTGCAAAATTGGGAATTTCTCTGCAGCTGAAAACAAGCAAGCATAATCATACACTAAACTTGGTTCTAAGTCTACTTTGTACAAAGCTTCAACTAGATAGTGTTTTTACACGCTGTTCATAGGAGCGCTAGGGAAGTGTTGAAAGCTTTCCTACAGTCAAGATATATCAAATCTACTTCTCCCATATCCAGCAGGCATGTTGCTCTGTCACAGAAGGAAGACAAACTGATTCAAAATGACGTGTCTTTGACAAATCTATGTTGATTGATGCTTACCACCTCACCTTCTTCCAAATGCTTATAAATTGTTTGTTTCAGTATTTTTCCAGGAATTAATCTGCCTGGCCTGTAGTTCTGTTCTATACTTCCACCCCCCATTCCCTTTAGAAACAGGCACTAAGTTGGTCCTTTTTCAGTTTTCCAGAATTTCAGTTATCTTCTGTTCATTCTCAAATAAGGTCCCTAACAGCATGAACCTATTTTAGGCATTTGCCTAAACTTTCTATCCTCCATAAGAGTATTTAGGGAAGGACCCCGAACTTTAGCCTCTGTGTATGTGTGCTAGGCTGTGTTCTGACATCTTAGCCCTTGTGCTTGTCCACTCAGTTAATCCTGATCAGTAAGGTAAAAATGGTGCTAACAACCTCTTTAGCAACATCTGTTGGTAACTTTCTAGTCTTTCTGCCTAACAGACAAGTTCTTTCTTTAGTGATTTCTCTTGCTATTAATATATTTACAGAATGTTTTCTTGCTGCAACTTTGCCAGCTCTGTCTTGTTTTGTACCAAGTCCTTCTAATAATGTCTCTACATGTGAGTACTATTCTTTTATAAGACATGTTCAAAAGATGACCTAGTACCCCCTTTTTGCATGGCTCCTTCAGTTTCAGACTAATGAATAATTTGTAATTAGGCAGTGGCAATTATGGCTATCTATTCTTCCCAAAGAAACAGCTTGTACTTGTGCCCTTACAGCATGTCTTTAAGAAACCACTAAATCTTCTGTCCTCAGACTTCAACAAACTCTTTAATTTTCTGAAGTATTCTTTCCAGGCCACTGCTTAACAGCCACTTTCATCTAATTCACCACCCTCCTCCACGCATTCCTTTTAGTCAGAAGCAAATACAGAAGACATTTACCATGAGTTGCTTTCAGCACTGCTCATCAAAAGAAGTGCTGAAATTTTGCTAGACTGTGCATGTTACAATACTATTTTCTGGAAGTTGCCAGTGTAGTTGAAGTCCCCCTGAATACTATGCCCTGTACTTGGGAAGACACATAGATGAGAAACAGCCTACTTGAGGAATCTAAAGATGCTTTCTTCATCGTACCTTTAGACGCTTTCAACACTGCCTAGTGGATTAATTAAAGGCAACTTTAACACACAAAAGAAGAACTTCTCCTACCTGTCCTTGTTTTTCCTTAAGTAAACTGTACTTACTCAGCACTTCAGTCATAAAAATTACTCCACTTACTTGACTTGAGCGGCCAGCAGGTTGAGGGAGATGATTCTGCCCCTCTACTCTGCTCTGGTGAGACCCCACCTGGAGTACTGCGTCCAGGTCTTGGGTCCCCAGAAGACGACAGACATGGACCTGTTACAGCGGGTCCAGAGGAGGGCCATGAAAATGATCAGAGGGGTGGAGCACCTCTCCTATGAAGAAAGGCTGAGAGGGTTGGGGTTGTTTAGCCTGGAGAAGAGAAGGCTCTGGGAAGACCTTATTGCAGCCTTTCAATACTTAAAGGGGGCTAATAAAAAAGACAGAGAGAGACTTTTTACCAGGGCCTGTAGTGATAGGACAAGGGGAAACAGCTTTAAACTGGAAGAGGGTTTAGACTGGACACAAGGAAGAAATTTTTTACAATAGGGGTGGTGAGGCACTGGAACAGGTTGCCCAGAGAGGTGGTGGCTGCCCCATCCCTGGAAACATTCAAGGTCAGGTTGGATGAGGCTTTGAGCAACCTGATTTAGTGAAAGATGTCCCTGCCCATGGCAGGGGGGTTGGACTAGATGATCTTTAAAGGTCCATTCCGACCCAAACCATTCTATGATCATGCTAAATAAAGTACAACTTTGATTACAAGTATGTTCAGTTCCCCTTATTTGAAATATATAAACCTATCATTTCCACAATTAAAGCACTGTTTTCATGGACTAGATTCCAGGCTGAAACAGGAAGGTATTTGATCCTTACTACCACCTAATCAGAATAGCAACACTTAATGTGATATGATGAAAGTGAAGTATCGTAACGGGAGACTTAAGCTCACTTCCTTTCAATGTAGATCACAAACATCCCATCATATCAGGATGCGACATTTTTTTGCATTAAATCAGTGACTGTTTCACAGAGCAGCTGGGTAGGAAGCCCACAAAAGAAAATGCTACCCTTGATTTGGTCCTAAATATAGAGCGGCTCTTCAGCTACAAGATTTTGAAAAATCCTTTGTGCCATAGCTTCCTAGCAGGAGCAGTGGAGGCAAAAAATAAACCTACAACTGCACCCAGCTTCACAGAGTGCAAACATGAAAAGTAAGGAAGCTTGTTAAGAGAATCCAAGAGGGCCAGATAAAGAATTTAAATCTTTGCAGGCACTGTGGAGATTACTAATGGTGATAAGACCGGAAACACAAGGCAGGTACATATTTCCTATTAAGTAAAACCTGAGAAAGGAAGAAAGGAAACCAGAACGATTAGAACAACAGTGTAGGAGTGATGTTACCCTCAAAAACTGTGAAATCAAGCCCAAACAGAAAAAAAATAGCTGAACAGATCATAAACTTTGGCAAATTAAATGTAAAAGCGCAGCAAGGCAGGCAAAACAAACAAAAAATCTGATGAACAACTGGCAGTGACTAATGATAAATCTTTCTTCAAGCACATCAGGAACAGGAAGCCTGCCAGAAACTCTGGGAGGCAACTCATGATCAGAGTAGTAAAGGAGCACTCAGAAGACAAAGGCATTACAGAAAATACACGAGACAGACTCACTGCAGTGATGGTAACAGTACGAGACGCTGGGGAGCCTCTGTAAAGAACTGCGATAGAAATATTAACATTGGTATGAACGGAGAATAAATGGTAACGTTTGAGCACAGAAACACCAGGGTAAACAGCAGAAGAGGGAATATAAGAACGGCATTTGTTGATGGCACCTAGATTAGCAAGCCAGCAAGACTGCAGCACATTTACGTGTAGTGTTTCAGGATACTCAAATCAGGAAAAGAAGTCTAAAACAAGGGACTGCAAGTAATTTGTAATGATGCAGAGGTGAGAAAGGATGGAGAGACTAACCACTAACCATATGGAGACTAACCACATGCCTGCCAAACTAAGGATCCAGAAGTTGTGATGAGAACTCAACAGCTGGAGTCCCTTGTCTTCCACATCACTACAAGGAATCCTGGACCAACGACTTGGATACACGCATCTTGGTGCCTGGATGCTAAACTGCATGGACAGAAGTATCTTGGTGCTTGTAAGTACACAGGTGTGAGAGTGTGGAATGAAACCAGTTTTGTATTAAAATAAAATCACTTTTCCTTCCTCTCAAGTTTCACTGAGTTTTGCCACATTATTGCTACAATATTGCAACATTATTTCTCAGGATTACCCTACCAGGACCCCTGGTAGGTAGGTTTGAAATTGCACTGACTATATGAGCAGATACAGAAGGAACCAACAAAACAAACGCTAACAACTCACCAGGACCAGACAGCACTCAACCCAGGAATTATAAAGGAACTCAAGCATGAAATTGGTGAATTACTAACACAATGGTATGTCACCTCTCAATTAAAAGTATCTTGGTAGTAGAGGACTGTGTGGTGGCAAAGGTGACAGACTTTTAAGAGACTGCAGGCAAGACCTTAAGCCTGAGATCTGTCCTGCACATACTAATAAAAACTGCAATGAAGAACGGAATTAGGAGATATCTGGTTAAATATGATCCAGTTGGGAAGAGTCAGCATGGCTTTTGTAATGGGATGTCCTGACTTACAAGCCTGCTGGAGTTCTATCCACAAGCCAGTGGAGAAGGCTAATCTGGTTCCTCTCCTTTGAATTTCAAAAGACTGCCAATAAAGACCATCAACAAAGACCTTCATTAAAGCTTTTAAGAACACTAAATATGCAAAAGAGCAAAGGTCCTTCTTGCACAGGCGAATAATTGATTGAAAGATTGACTACTTACTCCTATTCATGTTTCCAATTCTTGCCATCACCAGTGGAGTTCTGGAGATAATCTGGGCTGAAACATATAGGACATGTTCCAGCCTTCCTGCTCTGGACAAAGGGGGGAGCCGTGCACTGACAACATCCACCAAAGATATTAAGTTACTCAAGGTAATAAATGAAAAGACAAACACAGAAAACTAATTAAAGACCTTATGAAAAATGACTGAACTGACAATAAAATGGCAGGTAACATGCAGTGTAGTTAAATCACAAATGATGTGCATAGGAAAAACAACCCTAACTTCAGAAAGAAAATTATCAGCTTGAGTAAACTATCACCTGTTAGCAGTGAGATCTTGGTAGATATGATGGTAGTTTGATGGAGTGACTACATCAGTGGACACGGGAAGGGCTACACATGTCGTCTATCTGGACCTCTGTAAGGCCTTTGACACGGTCCCCCACAACATCCTTCTCTCTAAACTGGAGAGGTATGGATTTGATGGGTGGACTGTCCAGTGGGTGAGGAATTGGTTAGATGGTCGCATCCAGAGGGTAGTGGTCAATGGCTCAATGTCCAGATGGAGATTGGTGACGAGCGGCGTCCCACAGGGGTCTGTATTGGGACTGGTACTGTTTAATATCTTCATCAAGGACACAGACAGTGGGATCGAGTGCACCCTCAGCAAGTTTGCAGATGACACCAAGCTGAGTGGTGCAGT
>NW_008794446.1:3469189-3477784 GCF_000699145.1 Aptenodytes forsteri | reverse complement strand
TTGGACTAGATGACCTTTAGAGGTCCCTTCCAACCCAAACTATTCTATGATTCTATGATAGACAGCTGCGTGAAAATATCAGTCCCCTGCTCAGCAAGCCATTAAAATAGGAAATAAAGTGTCAGAAATCATTAGGAAAGAAATGTCAATAAACACCTAAGAGTTTCAGAAGGACAAAGAAGAGACGATTTTGTTGTCCATGGATATCATTCCCTAATAAAGCCCAAGGCACGAATTATCAATTCAATAACACTTTACTCTCCAGAATATCTGAGGCCTGACGGACACTCAGAACTGTTTGAAACAAAGCTTTCAGAAACTTTCTGCAGAAAGGCTGGGTTACCAGAGTACCTTCTCTGATACTCACCATGCAAAACCAGAGCATAATTTAGCTCTTAGCAGATTTCCCCTCCCTACCTTTGGCTCTTTCACTATGACCAGTGAAACTTCTGAAACTATCAGCTGGATAGTTTCAGAAGAGCATTTGCATTAGCATCATTCCCTAAGTCTTACAGAACAGAAACATTTAATAGAGATTGTTATATCTGTCTGTATGCATTTTCCTATCACAAGATAAACAGTGAAAATAATTACATAAACATACCCTGTGTTCTGACAATTGTTTTTTACTGCAGGTTAACAAATGTAATCAGATGTTCATAGCCAGAAAAACTACCAGAAAATCTAATTCTCCTGTTGTCAATTACTCTTTGAGACACATACAGTCACAGTGAATAAAAACTGAAACTCTGAAATAACCTACACCTCTACCCTACTAGCTGTTATTTTTCCATTAAAAGATAAAACTTTTCCAGCTTTTTTTATGGTACCAAAAAAATGCAAGCCATCCCCAATCTGCATTCTCTTCTGTTATACTCTGTTTTGAGTGGTCTGCTCAAAAGCAGGTCAAAAAGGTACTCTGTATATGGCAAAAAAAAAAAAAAAATTATTCAGATGACTTCTGCCTAAGTAAATAAATCAAAAAGTTCTTACAACACTGTCAAGTCAACGTGCCCAAAATCCACAAAGGTGGACCCAAACTTCCTGAAGTAAAAAGCAAATGGAAGATCTTGAATGTTTAAGAAAAACAGTATGTGGATAAAATGCTGTGAACCACATTCCTAGAATTTCTTCCTAAGCATAATATCTAGCAGCTTAGAAGAAAAAAAGCAATACAGATTCTCACATAAAGCTGCAAGAGTTCTGAAGCCACATTCTGAAGACAGACAATGACTACCACAAAATTAAGGACAGAAAAATTAGAGCTGCCAACACTGCAATTAAACACCTCCAAACAGCCAATTTTGTTTAAAATTCCTGGGCAAACAGCATCCTCGGTTTGCTCTTCTCACCCTGTAACTGTGTCACCACTCTGCTGCTGTGGGTGTGCTGACATGGTTGTTATGTAACTCCCTCGCTCCCAAGCGAGATTAAAAAAGCGTATGAAATAAAAAAAACAAACCTGGAAACCAACAGTTTTTCAGATAAGCTATGCTCCTTTAAGAGCTCTATTATGCCACTGTTTTGAGGGTGGATTCCCAGGTAGCAGAGAGTCCCAGCCCCTTTTCTCTTTCCTTTGCTTCTAGCAGTGTCCAGTGCCAGGCATGTCCTCCAGCACCGTGGTAATCCTGCCCCAGCTGTGGCTTTCCATGATGCATACATCTACATGCACTCTGGTTACCTCACGCTCCACTTCACAAAGAAACAATCCTCTCTTGCAGGTCCAGTTCATCTCATTTTACAAAAGATCACATGAGTCATGCCTTAGAAATGCCTATGTCTTTTCACTGGCTATTACAATAGTCTAGACAATTAGCTTAAACAGAGGAGGCTAAGCTGCAAACATCTGAAGTGAGGCAAATTAATCTCACCCAAAGACACAGGCTCATGGCTGTGCATGGCGTCCTTCCCTTCCCATTCAGGGCTGGGCTGCCTTAGCTCCTGTTTGTATTCTCCTTAGGTCTCTGGCATGTCAGACCTCAGCCTACAGATCCTGGGAGCTGAATTTAAATTCTTAATGATCTCCTTGCTGAATAAATACATACATAGCTTCATAAAAATTCCAGGTTGTTAACCATTATAAAGAATCAAGTGCAAAAAATGTATGCATGAAAACATATGGGAATATTCACGGCAGAATTAAATAAACTTAATTTTCCTGTTTAGAAAGAGGAAACGAAATGGAAATTTAAGTGAATGAACTTGCTAACCCCCACCATCACTGTCATACTCTCCCCCAAATCAGTAACTTTACCTTAATAAGCAAACCAAGTCAAATCCCACAAAGAAGCATAAATTCAGAACTTTATCTGGGGTTTTGCTGCTTTTAAGTCAACAGTATCTAAACACCATACCACACTTTGGAGTACTTTAGAAATTACCAAATCAAGGTAACAATCTGACAATCTGAACTTCGTCAGGGAGTTAAGAAAGAGGAGGAATCCAAACAGAACAGGACTTTTCAACAGCCTTTTCTTATGAAGGAGCTTTTCCTATGAAATAGTTCCAATGATCATTGCTAAGGTCTGTGGCAAGACAGTATAGGAACTGCCCCTCTTCAATGAGAGACTTCTCACCACAGATCGCAAGTTCCTGATCATATGCTGAACTTAGGTTACTTCGCAATGAAAATAAGATAAGTCTAGTCATGAGAGGGGAAAATGTCCTGATTTTGGCTGGATTAGAGTTAATTTTCTTCCTAGTAGCTGATAGAGTGCTGTGTTTTGGATTTAGGATGAGAATAACGTTGATAACACACCGATGTTTTAGTTGTTGCTAAGTAGTGCTTACACTAGTCAAGGGCTCTTCATCTTCCCATGCTCTACCGACTGAGAAGGCTGGAGGTGCACAAGAAGCTGGGAGGGGGCACAGCCAGGACAGCTGACCCAAACTGGCCCAAGGGATATTCCATACCATGTGACGTCATGCTCAGTACGTAAACTGGGGGAAAGCTGGCTGGGGGGGCCACTCCTTGGGGACTGGCTGGGCATCAGTCAGCGGGTGGTGAGCAGTTGCATCATGCATCACTTTCTTTGTATACTCTGTTGTTGTTGTTATTATTATTTCAATTATTAAACTGTCTTTATCTCAACCCATGAGTTTTCTCACTTTTACTCTTCCAATTCTCTCACCCATCCCACCGGGGGGAGGGAGCATGACCAAGCGGCTGTGTGGTGCTCAGTTGCCAGCTGAGGTAAAACCACAACAACCTTCAATCAAAATAGAAACACTCCCTTCCTGGGTGAAGGTGGGTGCTTCCAGCCAGCTGGATCTTTTCAAGCATCAGCAAGAAAGTAACCCTATTCTAAAGAAGGGGGCAGAGTTGCATTGTCTTCTCCAGCACCCTTATAAAGACTCAATCATCCAACAGATACTGAGCTTGATCCAGCTCTGTACTCTTACCTGAAAGATCCAACACTATCCAGATGCTACCTTTTGCTCCTCTTCACTTTGTTCTTGTCTCAGCCAAACATCACACACAGCTGTAACTTCTCAGCCCCCTCTCGTTCACTGGTACCAATCTTTGAGAAAACTTCTCTCAACTCCTCTATTATTTCACTATTTCTGAACTTCATTGTTTCACCATTAACTGATCCTTCTCTCTCATCTGTTTGTCAAAACAAACACTCTCTTCCACTGCAGCGCTTGCTTTGTATATAAGCTTTTTCTGCCCTCTAATTCAGAGGATCCTCTCTCTCCACCCTCTGATACAGCAGACAATACCATTCATTGCCACTTTAATTTTCCCCTTTCTGATTTAGAAAGCTTCAATATCCAAAACAAGGTTGTAAATTCTATTCCAAAAGCCAGAAAGATTAACAGCACCTTGGTTAATTCCTGCTCTGAACAGTCCTTTCTCTCTTGCCCAGGACTGCAGGGGTTAGTCTCCTATAGCTAGGTGTGTGGCTGTACCAAAAGCACATCAATTAAATGCCAAAGTTAGACAGTACCCCATCCCCAATGCCTTCACTTTTACAGCTGTGAAAAGATCACTTCCCTTCAACTTCAACAGAGATCCATTTTCTACATTTTTGCAGACACTTTGTACTCTGAAACCTCAGCAGTACCTAAATTGGTGATATTACATCACAGCCACATTATGTCATCCTGAGTGATTTTGTAAGGCCTATGCCTCAGTGCTACAGAAATCCAGTAAAGTGGAAACAGCAAAATCACTCTATGTTAGTAAGAATGGCATGTCTTATTTAAGAATTAGAAGAGCACATGGGATCTAGTCTCAACTTCCCCCCCCTCCCCCCTCCCGCTTTATGTTTCAATACCACATATACAAACAGCAAGAAGCAGAAACTCCTGTGGTTTGCTAGCTCAGGTAACTCTCCACAAAGGCTGCAGTCACTGGAGCTCTGTATTAAAAAGCTCTTGACCCAGAACGGCAGCTGTTAATGGGACAAGCAGATGCACCAGCCTTCTGCCAGCTGGTACAGAGGGAGAGCAGATACCCCGAGAACCGCCACTCCCGCCTGAGCTGGCCTGTCACAGCTGTGCCGCTGCCCTTTACCCCAGGAGTTTCTGCTCAAAAGAAAAGTGGTTTTCCGCAACAGCAGATCAGCACAAAGCATTAACAAAGTAGCAGTTCACAAAAACTACCCGAAGACTTACTCAACTCTGCTATACATCTAAGTAACTGATGATTCTCATTTGATTCATTTCTCTGCCCAAATAGTACTATTACCTGAAATCAAATGGGAATCATCTTTGTCTAGAAAACATCATAACCTAGCAAACAAAACCAAACGCCATCATCGTGCTTTCTTGACCGTGCCCCCATTCACATTCCAGTTTTGGAGGGAGTCATGGACTGTCCACATCCCAAAAACGTAACTTCTCAGTTCAACATACTCCAGAGGGAGATACAAATTTGTAAAGGGCAGAAAACATGACAGCTAATTAGGGCCTCACCATGTGGGCCCTAATACAATATTTTTTCTGAACTCCTTAGAAAAACTGTGTTGAAAAATGAGTGTACTGAAAAAATGGTAGTTAGAGCTCCTATCTTGTAAGAACTTTTTCTATCTTATATGGTACCTGCAGACATATGCAGTCGTCTGTATTGTACCTTATCCTTGGCCGATGAGACTCCTAGAGGTGCTCCAGCCATTCCATTCTCTGGTTCTGCATTAACTGGTCCTGCTCACTCACGCAGGAAAACATGTTTACCTTTCTGGTTTGAATTTCAGAGACACCAAAATACCTGGTAAAGCAAGTTTTGAGCCACAAGCAGCATTAGAAACAGCAAAACCTTTTCAAAAGTAATAAATAATCTGAAGACAGAAAGGAAACATGGGGATTTCATAATACCAAAACCATGGTGAACTCGGGCTTCTCAGCAGCATGCAATTCTCTCTCTCCTTTTCCAAGAACAATGGCGGCATGTCCATGGCTATTTCAGTTTTAGAAAGCAGTGCCAGAACACTAAACCATACATCCAGTCATAACATGTCAGTATAGCCAAAAACCAGATTCTAATACATCATTTGGACTATTCCAGTACAAAGTTAGACCTAAGTACAACCTTATACTAAAGGCCACGTGCACTTGAATCTGGAGGCTTTCAAGTAATTGGATAAAAACAGGGGGGAAAAAAAAAAATCCAAAAATCCTAAAGAATATAATCTTGTAAGGAAACAGGCCTTATACAAACACACTGTGTACTGCAAAACGCATATTTTTATCTCCACAATATTTAAAATCATTGGCTTCACTCAAATTTGACAGAGAAACAGAGGTCTCAGCTATTTAACATATCTCCTCATTGTATGATACTATAAATAGAGAAAGAAGGATATAAAAACAACTCCTGGGAGGTGGAGGCTGCACAGGGGCTCACCGTCATTGTCCAGAAAGGCTGCGCTGCCAAGACAGGTTAGACAGCCACTGAAAAGCCCTCATCGGTTGTTCTGTTACACTCCAAGTTTATCAATCACAGAAAGTTAGCTTTCCCTTTTGCTTTGTCTTTTCCTACTTTCAAAATAGAACAAAGTAAAATTTACTTAAAATATTTGTTTTCATAAAACTGAAAACTGAAGGACTCCATGATTTTTGTTATGCCGCATCGTTAAAACAACCATAAAAACAACCATTACTCCTAACTTCAAAGCTAAATATTCTGCACAGAGCCACGAAACCCAGCTCTGTAGAACATCTAAAGTTTAAAAACAAAACAAGAAAACCAGACTTTTTTACCCCTGGGAAAACTAAAACATCTAAATAAAAATGATGCTAGCAGATACTACCTTTCTTTTCAGGGGAGAAAAGGCTACAACTTTTAAAGTATTTTGTAATTAACTCTTGTTATTATATTGGATCAAGATGGTTTTACCCCAAAAGGCAATACACAATGCATTTTTCAGTCTCCTATGTTAGCAACAGAGAAAGGATTTTTACATGGCCTTAAAATCACAACGTGTTGCAGTAACAGTCAGAAGTGATCAAGTGGGATAAAAAGTAAATAATGAAAGCAACTGTTCATGTGAAGCCCTGACAGTGTATGCCTATAGTTACTTGTGACTTGAAGCACACCACACTGCTCTTGCCATGGGCCAGCTCTGTGGCCCAAGGCAGGCACTTGCTTTCCTGTCTAAGCAGAAAGAATTATTCTAATGGGCTGCAAACTCCCTGAGCTTTAAGCACCATTAAATGCACACGAGTTAAGAACTTCCCACAAGGGATTTCTGTGCAGCCATAGAAGACATTTCCTCCTTGTTCATCACTTAAACACTGCTTTATCTAGAGACAAGATCACAGCTATGCCCATCTTCATGTAACTTTCCTTCCCCCCAAACATAATCTTCTAAAAATAATGTTATTTGCTACTCCACTACAATGTTTTACCTAGCACATCATCTTCATTTCAGAAGCTGAAAAGGGCACTCAGTTAGCAAACGGAGGTTGCTGAATAACCTTTATTTGTTTTGGTCACGTAACCAGTATCTCTAAATTTAAGTCCTCTCCCCTGAGGCACAAAGTGGCAAATAGATGAATAAGCTGAGAATTTTTGAAGACTGATGAAAGGAAACCAAAATGCTTTTATATAAAAGGCAAACCCCACATGACTTCACCGTACACTGAGCATTACCAGTCACATGGGAACTCCCCCCTCAGGACTTGCAGTTGAAGGCAATGAAGTTGGAGGCATGTCTTTTCTCCAGCAGGCAAAGTCTGCTCATCCTCCATACACAGAGGTGAGCTCAGTAGTGGTATGTAATGCACCATCAAGGCTAAGAGATCAATTAATATCATATTCTGACCAGAACCCTGTCTTTCCTCCTGCCTTTTTTCCCCTTTGTTTCCCCTTTTTATATGGAGCAATGATATTAACCCACTTCTAAAAATGGAAATATTCTTCTCCAAAATTTGGCAAGGTATGATGTATCTGGACTAAAACTTTCCACGTCATGTAGCAGTCTCACATCACCCTGATGTGGGAAGCCTCATTCACCACAGCTCTGACATGAAGAGATTTCTTCATATTAAAAATCTTTGAATGCTAGTTGCAACGAGAAGTTCTTATAATTCCACAGTCTGGAGCACAGACTCACCATTTGGTTATGAAGCTACAGCCAAGTTCACGACTTTTGAAATTCTTGTGAAAACCTTCCTGAATTTGACCAAATTACAGATTTCTGAAATGAACATAACTTAAATATATTCAGCAGCTATCTGCTAGGATGTGGTTTCACCACCAATTGCAGTAAGCCCATGTTAGGGCTGCTGTCGTATGGCTAGTCACATCCTACCCTTCCACCTCTGGCCAGCTGTAGCACTTTCTCCCTATTCCCCAGTCTGTACTGGGATTAGTGCTTTTGGGATCCCAGTCAGCCATCTCCGAGTCCTGGCGCTGGCACAGAAGGGGCAGGGGGAAACACAACTGCATCTTTTGGCAGCACTGCTAACAGAACCCCAGCCAAACAGGAAACTGCTTTCTAGGACGCTGCTCTGTCAACAGCAAAGCTCTGGAGATTCAATCTGGACGAAACATGTTAATTATACCACACTCGCTTGAGCTGGTAATAAAAAAATCCCATCCCTCTATGACCCTGAACATTAGCATCTGAAAAATCATCCTGAGTTTCAATACCTGGCAAATCTCTACTACATTTGTAATGACTACTATAGCTGTTCAGAGACAGAGAAAAATAGGAAAGGACCTAATTAAAGATAAGCACAAAAATAAGAATATACTGAAAGGCCACAAGGATAGCATGAAGGGAGAGATGCAATAACCAATTTATGCTCCAGATCTAGCAACTGACACAGTATTAACCAACAAATAGCTAGTCCAAGAGACTTGTTTGAAACAGTTTTGGCAGAGGACTGGAGGTAGCTAGATAAAGTCATAGAAAGATTTGAAAAAGAAAGGGAGGTAGACTACCGTCTGTGTATGCCGTCTTTAAGCAGTATGTGGTAGCACTCCTAGAAATAGTGTAAATGTACATTTTTAAACAGAAATAAAAATGACAATATTTCTACAATACAACAAAAATGGGTACCAGTATGGAAGCTTACGCTTATATATATAATTCAAACACCCTTTAACATAAAGTGTTCTATACAAGATATATTTATGTATTCTCT
>NW_008794446.1:3436244-3468995 GCF_000699145.1 Aptenodytes forsteri | reverse complement strand
GACTACCGTCTGTGTGTTCTGTCTTTAAGCAGTATGTGGTAGCACTCCTAGAAATAGTGTAAATGTACATTTTTAAACAGAAATAAAAATGACAATATTTCTACAATACAACAAAAATGGGTACCAGTATGGAAGCTTACGCTTATATATATAATTCAAACACCCTTTAACATAAAGTGTTCTATACAAGATATATTTATGTATTCTCTATTTTTATATGAACATACTATGCCAAGCAGTCATATAAAAAAAAAAGGCCTACTTTACACATATTTGACTTTAATAACAAATACCAGAAACTCATCTGTCTAGAAGTCAAATTTGCATTGAATACGAAACAGTTATCTTTAGGATTTTGAGGCAAAGAGGGCTGCTGTTGTTTCTTTCTAAGATAAATAGTTTTCAAAAAGGATGCAAGACTGAAGTTTTATTATAACCTTTAAAAAAATAATCTAAGAATCTATGCATCACGGAACACCAGTGCTAAAGTGTGCTGTCTCCTATTTTCACTTGATCCATGTTCTGTAAAGTTTTACCATACACACCTGCACAAATCTGGAATCTTTGCACATGTCCATCCATCAGCAAACAGACTGATAATGCAGATCACTGAGGTCTCCTGAGGAATACTAATCCCAGTAAGAAAATTAGTCCCAAGCACAAAAATGAGGAAGTATCAACAGTTGTGATTTACAAAGCATACAAGAGAGTTAGATCTCAAGACTATCAAACTTCTACATGGGTAAATTATTACACGGCTAATATGCAGAATTCAAGATGAGCAGCTGCCCATGTACCTTACATTCAAAGGCACACTCTTCCCTGAGGTACATGATCTGTCACATTTACTGGGCTACGAATGGACAACTGCCATTCACCACCAGCTCATGACAGAAGCTGGGCTGGCTGGCCTATCCAAACAGGCCAATAAAAACCAAAGAATAGATGAAACAAAACACAAACTTAGGAAGTATTCACAGAACCATCGATATTTGGTTGGAAATGATTTCTGGGGATCTTTAGTCCAGATTCCCATTCCTTCCTGATGGCTTCCATCTAGCCAAGCTCCAAAAACTTCTAGGGATGAAGATTACACAAACTCCAAGCAAACTGCTCCAGTGCTGTACTACCCTCCTACTGAAAATGTTTTTCCTAATATCTAAACTGAACTTCCCAAGTGAGCCATTCCCCTTGCTACTTTGCTTCATGCTACTTCTTTGTAGCCTTTGATGAGCCTTGACGACTCATCAATTTAGGTATGTCCAACTACTTAGAGAAGTAATGCTTACACTCTTGCTCCCCAGCTGCTGGCTGCTCCTCTCCCTCCCCAACCTCTTCGCTAGGAAAGAAGCTTTGTCTAGAAAGACTGATGGGGGAGTGGAAGAGTACTTCAGCCTTTTGTGCATTACCTGTCATTGGGCTGCCCTCCTCCATCCTTGAACAGCCCCCCATTTTCCCTGAACTTTCTCTTGCAACTACCATACTTGTAGGATCCTTTTTTGTTATCCTTCATGTCCTGCATTAAAAAAGTTTCTCCAGCAAACCTCTCTGCAAATGATCAAATTACGTGTTGCTTTGTTAAATGGTCATGGTTAGGGATGGATTATGAATCTTAATGTACGTTGGAAAAAATACAAAGCGATTTATTGCTTAAGACAACCTACATCCTCTCCTAAATGCTGAGACAGCTTGTCTAGTAGAGAGTCTGCAGTGCCTATGCAGTGCTTCAGCTGAGGCTGTGGAGGAAGGCTGGGAAGGTAAGCAGCAGAGCTGAGAAGCTGAACTGTAGGAGAGAAGACTTTAAGTTATTCCAGGAATTGCTAGGCAAAAACCAGTGGGAAGATGCCACAAAGTCAAGTGTCTATCCTAAATCCTTTTGTATTAAGAAGCTTCTGCTGCTCAGCCCTAAGGGTTCTTTTTGAAAAATCTCTTATTTCTATTACACTAGTTTGCTGCTAAGATTAGGAATCGCCTGCTATGGTCAGAATGTTAAGCAGAGGGTTAGAGACAGCCCCTGGCCTTATTACAAAAACAAAGTGTGATGAACATACTGTCATTCATTCAGAATGTTTGAACCAGAACTAGGAACTGAACTAAACTCCAAGGCCAGTCCATTTTCCTACTGGCTTTCCTTACTTGCTTCTCTGAAGGGGAGCATTTATATGCTTCACTGAAACAACTATTTGACAATTTCTTTTGAGACTTGCAGATCCTGTACTTGCCCAAGTTTCTCTGCGAAGTACACTCTGGGAAAAAAAAAAAAAAAAAATCATATAGATCCCAAAACTGTGCCTGGTTTTGCTTATACGTACTTTCTACCTGACGTTACCTGTCTTAGCACAGGCTGAGAAACCTGAGCATTAGAGCTAAGTTTAAAAGACCCATCACAGCAAAGTTTGTGATCCTTCTGGCAAAGGTAAACAGTTTAAAAGGTATTTAGGTGGCTAATGATTCTGTTAAGCATCTAATAAGGCTTTCAGATGAATACTAGCTGCAGGCAGCTAAGTACACATAAACACCTTTAAAAATCTTGCCAAGAGTGTAGAGATGTTTCTGAAAAGTAACTGCAGGAGTCTGACAAATTCCACACTGCCTCTCAGCACAGAAGCCTAACCATTAGTTTACGGGCCACTAACTAGAAGGTTTGATATCTCCTGCATTTGCCACCAAATCTGTTTGCAAACATTGTGTTGCCTGATTAGTGTTTACTTCTGGTGTATCCTAAAGTTATCACTTCAAAGACCTCTAATCTCCAATAGTTTGTTTCTGACTGGACACTAACTTTCTTGCTCTAGAGCAAAATTTTAGAGAAGTCCTGGGAATCGGGGATAAGCTTAGAAATAAAGTCAAAAGAAAATAATTATTTGGGCTGAGGGACAAAGAAGCCTTGTAAAACTGCAAATCGCTTTATGAAGTGAAATAGCATCAATGGGTAATCTACCAGCAGGAGAGGGAAGAACACACCATGTTTACTTACACACGTTTTAAACTCTATTGCAGTCTCGCATGTTCTCACTTACAATTGTTTCAAGGCACTGCAGTATTACATATGGTTTTCATCTTTGCACTGCACATGCAGGATGCTTTGTTCTCTATATCATAATCCTGGCTTGGACTTGAGGGAACCTAACCCCTCCCCAATGCCAATGCACAATTTTAATCAGGAATCATGCAATATTTCGTAATTTCCCTAAAGCGCCCGCTTCTGGTTTCAGGCAATTACACAATATTTGTCCAATGTAGATTTCAGCATACAGTGTGCAGTACCAGGGAACTGTTAACCATCCCAGCTGAAAGTCTGGAAGAGCATCTGGTGGGGAAAAAAAGGCAAGGGGTGGCAGTGGAAGGAAGTGGAAGTTTCATTTTTTTTTTATTTTTAAAATAAGCATACCCGTTTTGTAAGCTGATCGTGATTATTTGGACTTTCGTTTTCCAAGTTCTTGGGATAAAGAGATTGATATAGTTACTAGTTTGAATGCTGACAAAGTAGCCATGCTAATATAAACAGCTTCCTGTCCGGGAATTGTACCTGAGGACCATTGTAACAAGAGACATTATATGTTAATACATTGCACAGACACTTTATTCAATCCAAATATTTTTTCTGACAATAAGCCCAAAACCAAGATTAAAAGCTTGTCTAAGATATGACACAAGACTCAAAAGTCGTAAGTACAAAAGACCACCACTGTTCTGCAATATGGCCAAGATCAGCAGGATGTGGAAAAGTTGTCAGTTTCCAGCTAGATCCTGCAGTTCTCCATGTACCTGCCAAATAATGATTCACAGCAGAAGAAGTCTCAAAATACTGTACAGCAATCACGAGAAAGCAATCAAAAGAAGAATTATGGTTTGCTGCATGGGTCAGAGGCAAATCAAGGCTGAATTCTTGTAAAGAGATCTTCCCTAGGTAAAACAACTGATTGATTTAATGTAGAAACATGCTGACTAACATTCAATACACAAAGCAACAGATTAAAATGCCCCCCCTTTTTAGTATCAGCAACCAAGAAACTGTAAACCAACTAAATAAAAAAAATCCAACCCAAACTCTAAAGATATACACATAACCCATGTAATTCAACTCACTGAAGCTATACAAAAAACCCTCTATGGACAGCTATGCCGAACACCAGAGGCAGTTGCAGACACCTTGCCAAGGGACATTCAGCTTGCTCAGAACGTCCTGCCATTCACTGCCTTTTGACACTGGGCTTCTCGGCCTGAGCCAACGCCGCCATTCCAAAGTCGCCATTTGCTGATGGTGAACAGAATCCGAAACTCATCCCTCCCCAGAACTCCCTGCAGCTGGCTTCAGCTCTTTTAGCTGTGCTTATTAACATGCAGCAAGCAGCCTCACCTATGAAGACTGCCCAGCATAGCCCCTGGGACTATCCTGCTGCTGCTAAACTTCAGCAAACTGAGCCACAGTGTACCAGGCTAGCTTCCTCCCCAAACTTAAACCACAATCGAAAAAATCCATCAACTTAAGAAACAAGGGTGAATGAGAAAAAGAAGCATTTTGCCTGAAACGCGCATTGCTTGCAAGATTTCCCCTTGAAAACAGCTGTGAACAATAAATGTAATTTCACTTTCAAATCACAGGATGGGCTTTTGCCACTGCAATGAAAATATAGTCAAGCCTGTGCACGTTCAAAAGAAAGCAAGTATCTCTGAAGTCTTATGATTACTGCGACCCTTCTTTGCTCCTTTTCAAAGGGGGCAAGAAAACTATCAATATCATCTGTTGCTCCATCACCCAAAGCGGCAGGTTTGTGGGCAATCTAGAAGTTCCAGCTTGGGTGATTAAACACAGCAATATGATACCCTACCCTGGAGCTTTTCCCCATACATACACTTTAATAAACCCTGGAAGTTGAACTAAACTAGACATTAAGTCTAATGTCTAGTTAAGCCAACTCTAAGCCAACTTTGAACCCTGGGAAGTATATTCTTCTTGTGTGCATCTTTCAAACGTCACTAATATTAGATGTAACTTGTGTGACTAATGAGCCAAAGCAATTAAGGCCTCACAACATACGTATATTAAAAAAAGGTCCCAAAGGCAAAAACTGCACAAGCTTATAGTAAGGAAATAAATTTATGTCCTCCTGTTCCTTATCTTGCCGAGGGCATCTCGATTTACTATGAATTGTCTCTGTTAATCAGAATAAGAGGTCTAGCTTAATGCAACCAAACTTTTAGATGCTGTTTAAAACGGCAGGAAAATGAATAATAAGTAGAACAACATCAATGTGACTATGTGACACTTAAAAACAGCAAGACTAACACTTACCTATATGCATTCACTGGGCAGGCTAGTTTTAAGGAGCTTATAGAAGGTCCTTCTATATAGAATAACTAAAGAAGTGCAACACACCTTTGCAGGGCTTTAAATAACAAGGTAGCACACAGAACAGGCTCTCACAAAGAAAAAAAAATTAAAAAAATAATCTAAGGATTGCTCATAAGACTTTCAACAACTCATGCAGAAATGCAGAAGCCATGCGCTTTGCCACCAAAGCTTACCTAATTTTTGAAGGGGCAGTCTGAGAAAAAAAAGCCAGGAACAGACAAAACAGTTTCCCCAAAAACTGGAGCAGCTCTACAGCCAGGCGATGACTAAAGAAGGGGTGTAGAACCTCAAGCAGAGAGTCCCTTTGCAGGAGCAGAACAAAACAGGACTTCTTTTTGTGGTGCCATTTTGTGTATTTATATGTAAACCCAATGTTATATCCTTAACTTATAACACAAGCCTTGATTAGACTAATCATTCAAGGCTAAAAAGGGTCAACAACCTGTTAAGTGTATAGACTCCCCTGTATCACACAGCTGGTGTCAATGTCTTTATTAAATCAACAGCAATATAGCATGAAAGTAACTTTCTTTCAACAGTACATTATTTAGATCTCTATTTAGACAGCAACTACTGACAACTTACTAACAGGAAATTCCAGTTACCTGCTGTTTTTCTTCTGTTTTTCTGGGACTAATTTTCTTGCTGTAATTCTTCTGAATTATCCTTACAGGGAAATCTATCCAAAGAGATTTCTAGGAAGTTATTTACTTGGTCAGCTGAACTCCTTTCTTAAGGCAATATTAGTATGCTTACAGAATTTTCTCACAGCCCAGCTCCAACACACGGCACAGACTGTAGCTAAGCTTTAGTTTTGTGAATTTTAAGATGTGCTGTGAAATAGTCATGGTTAAGTTTAGTGACTCTTTCCAGAGAGGCAGTGTAAAAAGAGACTGGTTTTTAGCTCAGACTGGGATGACCGTCAGCTATGTTAGGCAGCACACACACCTTAAAATCATCATTCAGTTCCTTCCTATGAGACTGAGTTATTAGAAACTTGGACTATTAAACACAAAGAGACAGCCTCCAACCCAGGATCAAAACAAGAAGAGTACTTTGACAGTACCAAAAGCTGGGAAGAATATACAGGATAGGGCTGGCTAATGCAGCTTTTGTGCTGACAGCTGCAGGGCCACAGCCAGGCTGGGAAACAACCCCTGCCAATGCGAGCACACCAGGCAACGTAAGCAAGTTACAGAGCAACCCCATCTCATCAAAGCTGCACCAAACCAGGCAATAAAGAGTTTCCCCATTCAAGCCCTCTTCTAGAAGAGGGCTTCTATTCTTTTTGGCCATTATAGAGATAGCAAAAATAAGGACTTTTTTTGAAATTGATATTCATCTGTGCATTCAGTAGCTTATTTGATTTTGGCAGTGTAGGCAATAAAGAGAGATGGAATATAGGACATGCACTTTACATAAAACATTTGTGTGGATTTGCTGTACCAAATCAGGATTTTTAAAGTCTTATATAAAAGAGGAGGGAAAAAAAAAAACCAATTTGGCCAGGTGTGCTGGGTTTGGCTGGGATAGAGTTAATTTTCTTCACAGTAGCTAGTAGGGGGGCATGTTTTGGATTTGTGATGAAAACAGTGCTGATAACACAGGGATGTTTTAGTTACTGCTGAACAGTGCTTACACGGAGTCAAAGCCTTTTCTGCTTCTCACACCACCCCACCAGCGAGTAGGCTGGGGGTGCACAAGAAACACCATATGACGTCATGCTCAGCATATAAAGCTGGAGAAAGAAGAAGGAAGGGGGGGACGTACGGAGTTATAGCGTTTGTCTTCCCAAGTAACCGTTACGCATGACGAAGCCCTGCTTTCCTGGAGATGGCTGAACATCTGCCTGCCGATGGGAAGCAGTGAATGAATTCCTTGTGTTGCTTTGCTTCTGTGCACAGCTTTTGCTTTACCTATTAAACTGTCTTTATCTCAACCCATGAGTCTTCTCATTTTTACTCTTCCGATTTTCTCCCCCCTCCCACCGGGGGGGAATGAGCAAGCGGCCGTGTGGTGCTTAGTTGCTGGCCGGGGTTAAACTACAACACCAGGTTCTATACAATCTGGATGACTGATCTCATTTAAATAAAGGTCTAATAATAACTCAGGAAGTAGTGCTCAATTGTATTGCAATGTCCTTTTCTCCCTTGTAAATGGTATTTATAATAAACATTTTTATTTAATAAGTATTTAAACCGTGATCACAGGCTCTCCAATCAACCTATCTGGTCGGAGATTAGAACATCGGTACAGTTCAGAGGATCTACACTCAGCCTACAGCCCGAGTGCTGCCCTGCATCTGGTTCAAAAGGACAAGTTTAGGTCAAATACTTAATCTAGTTGCCTGACTTTTATCAGTCCATGCTATAACTTTTACATTAAGTATGTTTTAGTGTCTAATTGATTCATATAATTTTTAAGTAAATCATGCCTCGAGTGACTTGTAAAGCTATTTGGGCAACTGCAAATTATTGTAAGTGCATTATACAGAAAGAGAATTCAATGTTCCCCATTTAATAATCCCCAAATGGTTTTTAAAGAACATCGTAGGGCTTGTATCATGGAATACAGTGTCTGAAAGAGAGAGCAAGTACAAAAGGATAGCCTGCTATTTATGGCATTCATTAAAAGATAGGTAACTCGTTCTTTTATTTTCCAGTGCATTCTGTCTTTTCTGTTCAAAGTTTTCAGATTACAGCTAACTAGGAGGGGTTAACCCCTAACAAAAAGGGATTGAGGGCTCTCCGTTTTGCACTATGAAATACCACTGCCATACCCCTCTGCTTTATTCCTAGCTTGCAGAATGTAGCTGGCTTGCTTAAGGTGCAATACAGTATTTGAAACCTGGTATCTAGCTTTTTAAACATTGATCTAAGTCAAGTTATTGCTTACTCTGATTTCCAGTAGGTTTATCAGTGTCGACTGCACTATAGCTTTCCTTTACAAACATCCTCACTAGGAAACAACAGACTATTTTTATTACAACAACACAGGAAAGGTTGGAGCACTTCTCCACTTACATCAGAAATGAAAACATAATAAATTCAGTAATAAAGGTGATAACAACAGTCAGAGATAAAACTGCACTTCACTCAGTAACCTGTCAAGCTGGGAATACCATGCAGAGGCACTGACTCTCTTGAGAGACTGAACTCCAGTTTTCCAAGGCCAAAGCATTTCTAAACCAAGCTAAGTCAAGTCAAAAAGAACTCCTGTGAGTTTGCCTCCAGGCATGCCAGTTCACGTAAGCAGGACTAGTACTGGGTGACAGAGGGCTTAAAAAAGTATCAAAAAATAAGGAAGTCGTAACAGCGCTTTTCGGCCACACTTACCTTAAGAGGCTACGCCCTGCTCAGGGCCTATGAAAGCAAAGTGGCTGCAGGTAATTTAGCTTTTTGCCTAAGCCACAGAACTAGAGATGCTATCGAATTTCTAATCACTCAGCTTCTCCTTGTACTCTGTAAGCTGCATTGCAATTGCAAACAACTCTTGGCATTTTAGCTACAGGAGAAAAGAACTATTCTTGGCCTCTTTTCTTACACACCTGTGGGCAGACAATACTATGCAATAGCTTTTCTCTTTCACAGGAGTATCTGCATTTCTGCATGTAATGAACTGCTCTGTTTTACACAATACTCGCTTCACCCTCCCTGAAGCTATTCCAAATATTAATTGACTCAAACCCACTGATGAGCAGCACTCATGTAACACTGTGTAGTAATGGCACTTCATTAGAGAATCAATGAGAGGAGGTACACTAAATCTGAGCTACAGATTCTATACTAAGATCAAAAGACCCTATTTCTGTGTCTACACCAGCCTCTGAGGAAGAGTCCAATTCTCGCACTCTTTCACTCTCATAGAACTGGATTTATTAGCATGACTATGTGTGATATACAATATTTTGTCCTGATTACCACTTACAAAACTAAAAAGCAAATTAATATTCTCCTTTGAAAATATGTAATTATTTTGTAACAAATTCCAAATGAATTCCTTAGCTACTTTGAGACCATGCACTCAGAAATTCACAGCCGTAGAACTGACGGCTGCAAGGCAGCCTCAAAAATAAAATTTTACACTAACACAGAATCATGACTCACAATATGCTCCCTCTATCTGCATTCATTTTAGAAAACTGACGGAACTGATGACAGGTGTCAGTTTGTGCTTCTTAAAAGAAAGATCAGATGGGAATCCAGATTGTAGTTTTACTAGAGGTCAAATAAGAAAATACTTTGAGAGTTCCAGAGAGCATAGGGAGCCATGTGTCCAACAGTGATCATAGAATCATTAAGGTTGGAAAAGACCTCTAGGATCATCAAGTCCAACTGTCGACCCAACACCACCATGCCCACTAAACCATGTCCCTAAGTGCCGCATCTACACGTCTTTTAAATACTGCTAGGGATGGTGACTCAACCACTTCCCTGGGCAGCCTGTTCCAATGTTTCACCACTCTTTCACTAAAGAAATTTTTCCTCATGTCCAAGTGCTCACTTCTAATCCTATCTTTGCTGGGATATGTAGAATGACAACCTCTAATTGCTCTCTGCAAATCACAGAATTGGGACTTTCTTATCTTACATTGTAAAAACAATTCATTTTTTTAACCACACTATAACACAATTTATTGTATAGTTGGTTAAGCTGTCCTGAAAACGTGCATTTTCCAGTGCTTTATGTCTATGCAACTATTACACCTTTCCACAGGAATCCTGTAGCTGTGTGTAACAGGAGGTTTGTGATGTCTGAATTACAGAGAGAAACTAACACCATAATTACACTTAAAAAAAGTAAAGTTCCTGCTAACAGTCAATATGGAGGCCATGCTCCATCGAATATCAAGCTTATGCTTCCACTGCCTATTAGCGCCAAGAATGAAATCACTCTGTAGCAGTGTCCCTGTCCTTTGTGTGGCAGAAGCTGTTCCTTGGCAACCAATGCAGACAACTGAGTTGCCATGGAAAGAGGAAAGACCAATTTATAAAAATTCTGAAACAAAGCAACTGTAAAGGCAACCCTGAATAGGGTGGGTATGTTCTGTATTACTTCCTACAGCATTCCCATCATAAAAAAAAATGAACACACTAAATTACTAACTGTAATTTTCTTGGGTTTACAGAAAGCTAATGTTTCATTGCATCCGCAGCAAGTAGCCCCTTTCTCCCTTTGGTTCAAGTTGGCAAATATACCTGAAGATTTATACTGCAGTTGAGAAGGAATGCTTCCCCTTTTAGCCAGTGTTTTCTCCTTCAGGGAAGAGGAGGCCTGAGGAGAAGAGGCACAGAACCACTGTCTAGGGGTGTGCCCAGAACATTTGCAAGCTGGATAAAGCAAGTATTCACATAGCGAAAAGGCAGAACAATTGTGTACACCATAGCTCACTTGAGTTAAGGAAGTTTTCAAGTATTCAAGTTTTATTCATTAATAAATATTTATTAGTAGAAAATCTTTTATCTTTTTTAGTAATTAGAGAGATGCCAGAGATAATTATCTCCTGAATGCATTTTAACCACATTTACACTTTGTGGAAAGCACGCTCAAGGCATGCATTTTTATCAGTGAACAAGGATGGAGAAAAAAAACACCACATGCTGCATTTCCCAGGAAAGGAAACCAATACAAAAAAAAATCCTCTCTCCAAAGAGAAAGCTAGTAGGTTCAGCTGCCTAGCCAGGCAACTTGACTCCTCAGCATGATATACTCTAGAGAAAGAAAGATGAAGAGAGCCTGAGTACATTTGCTCAGAGAGACAGACTCACCGATGGCAGGTTCCCTCCAACAGACACAGGCTAGATTCTCCTCCTGCCACGTTAACCTCAGTGCTCTCCAATTCACCATGACACCTCCACAGAGTTAGGCTTAGGCAGTAACTATTTGTTTACTGACTGGCTGGTCAGTGCTTCTGTGCTACGTGACCAGCTGGCTTCTGCCAAACACAGCATCAGTGAGAAGAGTCCTAGCTGCCTCACTTCCACAAGGGGAAAACTCCTTTTGCAGCACTGAGGGCATCAACCTGAGCCTGTTTTACTCAGCCATAAAATTCCATAAAGTCACTGGAACTGCTTCAAAATTGCTATTGCTCTTCCAAGTTTGACTTAAGCAGACCAGTAGGTTCAAATTGTATTGGACAAGGAATGAAATTAATAGTCCATACACTTTATTTCCATGGGAACTGAACACATCAGCAAGTTCAAAAGAAAATGCATCCTCTTGATGCTTTCTGCAAATCAAAGAAATCAGTCATACAACTGTACTCATCCTCAGCTACTCAATGAACCGTGAAAACCAGTATTCTCACTGGTGATTATCACCAAGATTGTCAGGTGTGTAAAACCCAGTGGAGCTAAAGGAAAGCAGCTGCTCCAGAGAAATGCTGCACATCAATTGGTTTGTGAATTATCAAGTTCAAAAGAAAATGCATCCTCTTGATGCTTTCTGCAAATCAAAGAAATCAGTCATACAACTGTACTCATCCTCAGCTACTCAATGAACCGTGAAAACCAGTATTCTCACTGGTGATTATCACCAAGATTGTCAGGTGTGTAAAACCCAGTGGAGCTAAAGGAAAGCAGCTGCTCCAGAGAAATGCTGCACATCAATTGGTTATTGTGAATTATAAAAGGAAAAAAAAAAAATGCATCCCAACTGAACCATTACCTGAGTTCCCTTAGTTTAACACCTTACCTGCTATGTAAACAAACAAATTCTGCACAGATTCCATTAATTTTAATGCAATAGTGAAATAATTTCTGAGCTATAGGGTGTTTGTAAGAAGCTTCTCCAGTGTATTACATTACACACAAACAGCCTATTTCCCACCACAGACAGACTCACCCTAACAACCTGACAAACACTAATGCATACAGCTCCTCCAGAGAGTTTTAAAAGTAAGTAGAGGTTAAAATTTAAGCTCTATAGCTTGAGGGGTTGGTGTACCAAATATTGTCTGTGAAGTTTTCTCTACTACGGTGCTCTAACAGAGCTACAGTAACTTTTGAGTTAGCCTTAGAGAAATCAGGAATATAAAACAAGACATGAGGAAGTTGAGTCCTTTTAACTGGACACCGAACAGCAGAAGATACGTGAGTACAGACCAAATTCACTTGACAGAAATGTAAGAAACTTATCCAGCTATCTCAGAAGAGATTTTATACTTCAACTATTTGACTATTCAGATGCCTTAGAAGAGTTAGAGTCACTGTCACCTTAGCAAACAGCCAAAAAAGATGGGTAGCATACATTCTTCTCTCTTTACAGACTGTGTCCACAAGCGTAAGAAGTTTTTATTAGCATGTGAGCTGGTAAGTCATTTCAGTGAAATACATCACTGCACATTCTCCGCTCTTCAAAGAGACAGGTGAAGATACACTCTGCACTAGGCAGTCCTAATTCTCTTCTGTTGAAGACATGGTCTGGTCGTAAGTCTTCTTGAACTTCCCTTGATCTCAGGAAGTCAGTCAATAAAACTCCACCTGGATATCTGACAGCATTATACTTTGAAGACACTTTCAAAACGGTGAGTGACAAATCCATTCTTCACTGCCTACATGAATTCAGTTTACCCACATAAAAGATTATAACTCCAGTTTGTCATCAAACTATTAACTTATTGGAACAAAGTAGCTGTTGTGATACATGTTAAATCAAGAATATGCAGTTTACTGCTTATTTTAACAGTTCCTTCATTCCTCATCCTAAAACATACATTGGATTAAGGATCCTTCGTCATTCTGAAACATAAGCAATAACAAACATTTCCCCAGTACCTCTGAAAGTAAGGACTTTCACATTTTTTATATAAAAGCAACACACTTCAATAGGTCTGAAGATCAGCAGCAATGTTAAAATAATGACTCTGTTGGTGACAATTTTTTCCACAGCCTGAAAAGATTTTAACAAATATTATGAAGCAAGTGGCAGATTGTTTGCATTTATATGTGATGGAGCAAGATCAGGGAAGAACCGCCCCAAACTTTCTAGTAATGTTTTCCTCTCCAAAGACAGCTGTATATGCTATCCCATATATGAAAACTATTTCCTTATAAAGCCAGCTGCCATAGTTAAGGACTAGTCCAGACAGGCTTTGCTCAGTACTAGTTTCCAGCAGAACCAAACTTCACAAAGCTGAGGGAAATACTAACAAGGGCCAGGGAGAAGATGGGGGGGTGGGGGGGTGAAAACCCACCTGAAAAAATAACTGGGATAGCACAGTTTTTGTTCACAGACAACACCGACTGGAAGAAATAACAACAACAAAGCAGAAAAAATTCTAACTCCTTAGTTGTTCTTGAGAGAAGCAATGTGAGCGCTGGATTGCAGGTGTACGTGTACATAAGCACACAAAAGAGCTCCAACCTGCCCTTCCCCAATGGGCAAATTGCTGAGTAGCAGAGGTTTATGCAGGCATCTCTGAAGAAATGAAACCTGAATTATGCAGGGTCATGAAAGAAAGAAAAAAAAAAATCTCTTTTCGATGTAGATTGATTGTATCCTTGTTCAGGAAATAACTTTACATTTATTGCAGGAAGGAAAAAACACCCCCAAACCAACCCCACCTTGGCCTCCCTGCCCCGTCATGAAAGAAAGCTTCGCTATAGGAAGGGAGAAAACTAGGAAGAGTACAGTTTGCCCAGCTGTTTTGCAATGTTGGTGAGTAGCTGATGGTCTTGCTTCTCCTCCATACGACAATTTAGAAGCAAGTGAATGAGATAAGATGTCTGAAGAGAATTTTCACAGGGCATGAAATTTTATGAATGAGAGCAGTACTAAAAAACGCAGGTTAATTTAGTTTATTATTCTATTGCAGGATGTGTCACAACACTTGAAACTTGTTAGCATTAGCCAGTTGACTCAGAATGCTATTATTCACAGCACTTATCTTTTCTGAGAAAGGAAGTTTGAGAACATGAAGCCTACAGAAGATTTTAAAGTCATACAGAAAATAGCTGCTTAAAGGGAAAAAAAAACCCAAATTATGGTTTCACTACCAAGACAAAACAAAGTTAGGCTACTAAGGCTACTAAGTCTTTTGTCTGCCAAAATTTTTATTCTGAAAGCCCTTACTTAGCTTCAGCTACAGCTTCACCAAATTAACTCTTGAGATATGTCTGCAATTAAATTTTTTTCAGACTTGCTAAAGTTCTAACATGAATACTTGGATACATGACAGCTTATGTAGATGGCAGAAGACTTTCTAAATTACTTGTTACATTTTTGGAAATGGAGGAGCATCTACCTTTCTAGGGTCTAGAGCCCTCTCTTCCTTCTTTGGGATGCATTATTTGAGATTTGCCAGGAGACAGCTGCTTCTCCCTCTGCAGTGCCTGCTATAACCCTTCTAACTCCCAGAGTTTCATGGAATTGTAAATCAGTTCCTTTTCCTAACTTACATGTAACACAGGCTCCTGTGTAAAAGGGGTGAGTGATCTTTTTGTGTCTCTTCAGTAGCTCTGTGCTGCTTTCTATAAACTCCTCTCTTCTCGCTGTTCCTTCTGTGCTGTGTTTAGCCTCACCGTTCCAGTCTCCTAGCATCATCCATGACAACTTTATATTGTCCCCTCAATTTCTGTCTGTATGTCCCCTCACAGAGGGCAGATTATCCAGTCTCATGCTCATCTTCATGTCCACTGCTAAATAATCAGCCTCTCCTTCTCTACATCTCCAAGTGATTGAGATTCAGTACTAATTTAAAAGGAATTATGTACACCTTACTAAAGGCAAAACTTCTTAGTCTTATTTTGCATAAGCCTCCCATTTAACTGTTATTCAGCATTGTCTGCCTGACCTTGATTAGGACTGCAGGCAGAAGTAGTGTCTTTGTTCTTTCTAATGCAGCGCACACTCACTGCACCTTGGAAAACTGTTCCAGCTCTACTTGACAAGCTGAAAATGACTTGTCACCTTTTCTAATCTGCTTGGAGTTTTTTGTACCAAGTTTGAAGACTTATTTCCAGGGAGTAATCTAAAATAATACAGAATAAAAGCTAAGGAAAGTTGGTACACTTTTTCAGTGAGGCTTTGTTCCAAAAGAACGGAAACACTTACTGTACAGACAGACTACCATTGATTTGGGATACAAAAACTTCCCACACACTCTACCTAGGTTCTTTCTGGGGAGAAAATTTGGAGCTGTAAGGCTGCCTGTCATTTCAGGATTTCAGAATGATGTTAAGTCGTGACAGGCTCTGTAAAAAAAAAAAGCAGGTAAGCTTGGTGACTGTATAACATCATAATGTTCCTGTTCCAATGCTGCAACAGGACAAGATGCCACAGTTTGAAGCTAAAGGCAAGGGAGAACCTCCCCTACCCAGGGGAGGAACTGGAGGCAGTGGTGAAGAGCTTCAATCAGTATAACCACAACATAGGTCATTTTTCAGAGCACCTGCTTCTTATAGGCAAATAATCAGAAGGATCACTGAAATAAGAGAAGAACTGTTAAAGCTTTCCTCTTCCTACAGAGGTACAATGTGACATTCAGTTGTTCCTCTCCCCCTCCTTCCGTAACATTTAAGAGAGCAGTTCCTACTGTATGCTGTGAAAGATGACTGGCATTCACTTGGACTCAGCACAAGAGAAAGCAGAGCTTAATTTTCTTTTCTAGGACAGCCCTCCTCCATCTGCAGATAGAAGGGTTCGGTTTTTTACAGGGATGCCACACTTAAAAGCTACTCCTCCTACAGTGTCATTGAAGACCTGCCAGAGAAAGGAAAGTCTCATCCTTTTGTTCTCATGACCTCCCTCCCCCCACAAACAACTAAAGTATAAAACACAACAGGCTATATACCAGCACCCCACATTTAAATGCTGCTGTTTAAATGAGGTTTAAATAAAGCTGCAATACAATTTTGGTTGAAAGTATTTTTCAGGAAGGTGTTATTCCTACAAATACTATTCATCTATAATGACTCCTTTACATCTTTACCCATTTGCTCCTTCAGTCCCACATTTAAAATTTAGCCAATGTTTTCAAATTCATTTTAGCTTCACAGCGTTATTTCTTGCTCATCTCTTAATGAAATTGTCTGACTGAAAAAAACATTCAACTGAATAGCTTTGTCAAAAACAAAAGTTATTGGGTAAATGTATTCATTTTGACAAATACTTTAACTGAAAATGTCAGACATTTTATTAACTACTGGAATACTTATACATTACTATAAAAGGTTTTATTTCCTTTCAATCTCATTATAGAAATGGAGCCCCAGAGAGACTTTGCTTGGCATGTCCATACTATGGATACTGAATGTTCATCTCAAGTTTATTTGTTGCTAAATTTAACAAAAAAAAAAAAGTGAAGTGTTCAAGTATCAATGTTGCTGGTTCTCAGCCAATTAGAATAGCCCTGTTCTTCCTATTTCATCCCTTTAGATACTATGTCTCTCTCAACCTTTGCTCACCATACTGAGAGCAATCAATGCTAATATTAGTCCAGTTATCTTTATATAAGGTACAGAAATTTTAGTTTGCCTATCCCTCATGAAAAAAGCAGATGTCAACAACTGTTTTCACAAAGATCCTCATCAACTGCACAGCCACTAAACACTTCTTACTTTTATGTGCCGTTTTCCTACATAAATACGTTTTTCCACCATCTCATAGCAATGAAGTGTTCAACACTTCCCGCGTTAAAAACCTTCACATATCATGCTTACTGCACTCTCATCTGGTTTCTGTTCCTCTATTTCTGATAGGCCATTTGATTATTCTTTCCTACATTAACTGCTTCATATTTGCCTTATTAAATTTTACACTGATTGCAGTCCGTGTTCCCAATTCATCAAGATCACACTCTATTTAAACAGATTCCTCCAGAGTATCCGCAATGCTCCTCAATCTGCCCCAGAACAGATGTGTTCTGGTTTAGAAACTGAAACGCCCAAATATCAATTTTGTTCCTTAAAGCCTATAAGCCACCTTCTTTTTCACAAATATATAGAAAACTGAATGTGCTGGAGCACAGGAGGTAATTTTTAAGTAGCAAGAATAAAAGAATAGAAGTACAATAGCATTCCAGATAGCAATATGGACTACTCAGACAACAGCAAATAGAGTGACTTTTTGTATTCCAGGTGCTCTCACACTAAACCCAGCTGCTTAGGTGTAAACTCTGCTACCACCATCATACCCACACAGGGGCACTGACCCTATTCATGCTCATGTAGCACAGAAAATAGACTACTCTGTATCAGAATCAACAATGTCATATACGGACTTTTTCATGATCATGAGCTTCTATATTTTTAAACTTTTTATTCTTAAGCGCCAAGACAGAATTATGTCATGCATGAGTTTATTCTCATGTGAACACAGGGTTTCTCATTATCAGTGTCTAGTGTGCCAGGATCATTTTCTGCAACACGTGTGTTACACTCACCTCCTTTTCGAAGTTACTTCCTCTCCAAGGACCATGTAAGTATGCCACTTAAACACTCCATACATTGCATTAGCTTTAAGTCAGATTTTGTGTGGGCCTAAGATGCAAACACAAATTTCATACATGAAGGAACAGCAGAAGGTTAAAGAAATCTTGATTATAAGAATACAAGATGTACAAACAGAACAAAAGAGCTGGACTGTAGAATCTAGGTGTCATGCTCAGGAGACCATTTCACACACAGAACCAACTCCATAGAAAGTGCCATTGGTCAGAATTTGCTAGATTTTAAACAAACAGGAGTTGCGACTAAGAAATCAAAAAAGGCAATAATACTGAAACACACAAGAAATGAGTAGTTAAAAAGTCAAAGAAAATGAAGGAGTCTCCTAGAAAACCTTCAACAGCAGACAAATGATTCAGAGGCAGATAAGAAATCAAGAAAGGGAACATGAGACAGCAAGATATTTCAGGGACAACTAGAATAAAGTGTCAAAGGTTTAGCTTTTGGATGCATGCTATATAGCAGCAGCTGCAGTTTGCAATTCAAATTAATGCAAAACAGACACATAACCTGGCTCTAAGGGAAGGCAGGTGAAAGCATTTTAAACAGCACACATTCTTCTATTTAAAAAGTCAGCATGTGCATTTCAGGCAACGTCTGTCTTCGCTCACTTTTAAATCAAAGGCACTCTACCCTGGCTATTCCACAAGATGCCCCCAATCTTCCCCTACTGTCTGGCAGCTTTGAGAAAAATCATTGCTTAAACCGAGCCAAAGAGATAATTAAAAGCAGTTCAAACTGAGATTTCACTCTCCATTCACTCGATGAGTAAATGTCTCTTACAGTTTTAATCTATTAAAGCTCAGAGGAGTTTTATTTAAAAGAAGTTTCTGAGATCCAACATTTAATGGAAAACCAAATCCACCAGAACAACTGATTTGGGAGAGGCAATCAGCCTTAACTACTTAACATGAGTTTTATTTTCAGTAACACCCAACTCTGAATTCAAAACCCTATAATGCTTTGCTGATTCCAGTGGGAGAATACTACAATCTTCTGCCTTGCTTTCTAAACCTAAACTCACTTATCTCTGATGATTTCACATCCCTCTGTGCTCATTTTTATCTATGTGTAAAGTACCATACCCTGTCCTGCATGCCTCAAGTCCCCAAAGACTCCTTTGCTCTTCTGTCTATGACTTCAAGAATTCAGTCCTGTGGAAGAAGCTTGATTCCCTCCTCGGCAGCCTTCTCAAGCAAAAACACCTCCTTGTAGCAGGTGGTCTGACCTAGTTAAAAAATTTTTTTTGGGAAAACATAACAGAAAGTACTTCATAAAATTTAAGAACAAACTATGTGATATACACCTTGTCACATACCACTAACCAGTGACATCAGGAAAACAGTCTCAGAAGAGTTTGATTTATTTATAAAAATCTAAGCCATTTTCAGAGCACTGCTGCATTCATTCAGTACAATGGAAATATTTTAACCTACTGGTAATTGCATTAGTTCCTAAATCTGATTGAGTCTGGACATTCTGTCCCCATGAACTGGCACACAGTAGCGGGGACATAGATTCAGAAGAGATTAAGTCAATACTTCCTACACGATTGAACAAATTAGTTTCAAGCTTAAAGAGGAATGGAGGGGGAAAGAGGCAGAATACATTGTACATCACTGATTTAATAGTACTTAATATTGTTGTCCCTGAACATCCTCTAAGTCTCAGTCCCACTTCTACTGAAATTCACAGCAGAAATCCTCAGACACACAGAGTAAGGAAACACAATTGCATCTCCAACCTCTATACACTGCAGGGTTCATTTAAGAAAGAATCCTTCTAGAGGTAGAGACCTGGATTCATCTTGATTAACTTGATGAGCACCTGAGAAGTATGCCCTAGACTCACTTTCTACAGAAAAAGAACCACGAGAGGCAATTCCAGACCAAATACATAGAATATCCAAAGACACCTGTGTTTCTTGCTGCTCACTGTAAGAGACAGCAAAGCGCATGGCTTAAGAAGCTGGAAAGTATTGAAAATAAGTTAGGGTGCTTCATGACTGCGGTTTCAGAAGAGAATTTGGGTTCATAAAAGTTTAATTAGAAAAACAAGGTACAAAATTGGGCTGTCACTACCATTTCCTCCATCATCAGTAATTTTAGGACTATTTTACCAGTATGAAGTACGTTTTGTGGTGTTTTAAAGATCTTGGTTCCTATAAACAGATAGAGAAAAATGAAAGGATTAGATTTCACAGAAAAACACGGCTAGTGACAGAATGTTTATGTAGTTTGCCCTCTCAGTATTCATCATTCACGTAAGAATTTTCTTCTACACAACAGCTTGGCAAAAAGGTGTTGAAGAGAAATGTAAGTGGAAAGAAATAAGTAATCAAGGAAATACTTGCACTAAGTCTCAGGTAGCTGTTCAAACTTGAGTTTGATTAAAAAGAGTTATCAGCCTTTAGTTTATTAGCTCAACTTTTTCACAAGAGAGATGCCAAGATTTTCCAAGTGTTTGTGCAAAAATTCAAGGCCCAACAATCCAAGGATAGAATTATACTAAAATGCTTACATTAAAAAGCAAATATTTAAATTCTAATAAGCTGCATGCAGTACTAAGAATTTTTCCTATGAATAGTATAATTTAATTTTTTAGGAAAGAAACACACGTGCTACAAAAAAAAAACTATGAGGGGAAAATGGTTTTTTCTTTTGATGACACTTAGAAATCTGCTAAATGGCTGGAAATTCTTAATCCTCTTGTAACAACTAGTTTTAGAAGGAACAGAAACAACCCAGCAAATCCAAGATTAATTACCCTTTTTATAGTCTTACTACATCATACCACTTCAGAGAAAGGAAATATACACCACATTTACTTATGCCAATGAAAAAAATATTACTAACGTAACAGCTTCAGAGAGTAAAAATAAAATCGTCCCAGTGAACACAACAGTTTGACGATACCCACTGTAAATCTTCAAACTATTGAGCTCAGCTCATTCAGTGAAAGTCATGAAATACAGTACCTTAACAGAACAGGAGAGCAGAACAGAGAAAGTTTAGGATGACTACTGTTTGAAAGCATCACAAAAAGATTTCAGCTGTTGACAGAGAACCTATCTGATCCTGAGGACTGCATGTTACTGAGCAGTGGAAACTCTTTTCAGTGATCACCGGTAATCTCACACCTGTCTCCACAAAATAGTCATATAGCATCATCAGAGAAATCTGCAAGCATTTTTCCAAGTCCTCTTTCACCAAACAAATAAGCAGAAAAAACCCCACCCAAAACCACCACCACCACCACGACCATACAGTTGGGGATATTTCCATTTGCTTTTCCTCTCCCCCCCACTAGTCAGCAATATGCAAATCAGAACTTAACTGGATGAGAAGCTCTTCTTAGTTATATTGTACATTTAAAGCAGCAAAGCAAAGTCCAGATGTAAGGAAAAGGACACTTACTCTAGTAACTGACAGTTCTGAATGACCACACCATCTCCTTCCTGCTGAGGCACCCTTCCTCACACTTAGACAATATGATACTCCACCTTTGAGGAGCTGGAAATTAGTCTTCCTTAAAAAAGGCTTCTGACTGTGCATAAACTCTCTAATGAATAGCTGGATATCCTTATAAGACAGTAAGATCAACTTATGTGATATTTAAAACATGCTGAAGTAGATATGCAAGTTTTCAATCTTATTCAATTAATAACAGCTTTTCTTTTGCACAGCATGAAAGCCAATCTAAAGGTCACAAAAGATGGCATCTTCTCTTCTTAATTTTCAAAGTCCGCCTACAGCTCCTAAGGGATGCCAGTTAGCAACCCTGGAAACTCCTATTGTGAGAGAGCTTTTAGAGATGGAGCAACGCAGTTGTCAGTCTCAGCTTAATAGGAACCGATCCTAGACGAATGAACACACTGCTTTCAATTAGGAATAGGCTTCTGTTCACTACTTTACAGAAGACTTTATTTGAGTAACAATTAAAATTGTTAGTCAATGTCATAACATGACATCAAAACAGCCTACCCAGAGTCACAAGGGTTCAAGGACCTATCTATCACAGCTCTCCTCTAACACCGGGATAATACCAATTGCCACCAAACTGTCTACCCTAGCATGTCTTTGAATGATTTTGAACCAGATTTTGATGCTTTTCTTATTAAGTACAGTCTAATTTGTAATGGAAGTCTACTTCTATCAATAGGAATCATAAGAATCTTCCAAGACCCCCAGAGCCCATCACCACCTGCTGCGATGGGCAATTTTCAGTCACTGATTTTTTTTTTTTGTTTTTCAGTCTATCATGTCTTCAAGAAGGGGCCTTTTCCCCAGTATTGAGAATAATCCTCATCTTTTAAGTCCTTCCCCAAAATCAGTTTCAAAACACCAAAGCCAGAAATTATACATCTTCCAGAGAAAGAAAAGTTTTTTGGTTAAATATACTACAGGCAGGAAGGAGGGAAGGTGAGGTGCATTAAAAGCTGGAGAGACGCTCTTTGTTCTTGGAGAGTGTCTCTCACAGCTACATAACATGGTGGTCTGTCAGCATCTCCCAGATACGGCCCTAAACTTCATGTCTAAACTTAAGCAGCATGGGGTATGGCTGTCTAGCGTTCACATTAGAAGCCCTTTAGAAAGGAATAGCTTGTACAGTGTAAGCACAATGGGTTTCAGGTCCCCAGGTGGTAGTGCAATATTAAAGTACTACTTCAAAAACATAAGTACAAGTTTCCCTAGTTGTTGCTTCCCTGTTAAAGTGCTTCCGTGATCTGCAGAAGCCATCTTACTTAATGTTTGCTCCAAATTAGTCAGTATCTGCACAGCTACATCTCACAGAGAATTCACCATGGTTGACTGGTCAATTAACACCACCCCTGTGTGCCTATGGCTGGCAGGGAGCTCCAAAGCCTTCAACAAGAGAGAAGTTAAGTTACTGCACTCGAGAGAGGTCATACAGAAGATAAAATAGCACTTATTGTCCACATTTTTCAAAGTAGGAATAATTTTAAGTTGCGTGCATCTCGAGTGGATTGCAACTACAACTGAAGAACAAACAAAAAGAACATGCACAACCAGTCACCCTTAAAATTAAATACGCTTTCTATATTAAGAATGGAACTGATTACAAACGCTGATGTGAATCAAACTTACAGAGCACACACAAAATGAGTCACTTGCTGCACATAAATTATTGTTTAACATTCATTTTGTCTCGATTGTTGTATAACATACGTTACACAAATGCTAAGTAGAGAATGTCTTTTCATGAATGATACCTACCTTGCTCTATGTAGATTTTTCTGTACCAAGGACAATCCAGGTCTAGAGAAAGACATTTGAGATCTTTAATCCATCTTACAAAAGGATAGATTTGGCCAAAAATTTACTGTAGAATCCAGACATTATTACCAAATGTTTTCTGCTTGTTAAGAACAAAATAATAAAAAAGCACATGCTCAGTCTACGTGTAGGTGCAAACAGTTGCTTTCTTTTTCTTGACAGTGTACTTTCTTTAAACAGTAGTATTAATTCTGTCTTAAAAGCTAAGATATTAAGTGCCTTCACAGACAGGAGTCCACAGGAAAGGGAGTGAGTTTGTATCATAAGACATCCCCTTTGAGTGGGGTTCCAATAAAAAACAAGAACATATTACACTCAATGAAGAAGCTTCAAGCTTTCCAGCACTGTGATGTTCCGTTTCCTTGCAGCCGCAATTTTAATGACTTAAAGCAAGATTATTGAGGGACTCACTCCTATTCCATCCTACACCTCTCACACACACTTCTGTAAGGTATGTCTTTAAGCAACAGTAGCTGCATTTTATATTTGTAAAGGTAATTTGATCTGAAATAACATATTTAAAAAAAAAAAATCAGATAGTGACTTTTATTCTGGTATCTCTGCCACTGACCACTTAGCTGTCTGGAGTCAAATCCACAGCATAATGCATAAACTGAAAAATAATTTGCATGATTGCATCCAGTTAAGCTAAACAAACCACCTGTTCAAATAAGTAGGTCTCATTATAAACCATATGTTTGTTCTTCCAAAAGCAAATGGAGGACTTACAAGGTGATAAAGCATTTTTGTCCAAACTTCAGTCATCATCTAAACATGCAAACTGTAAATACCTTGTACAAATACACACACCATAACACTTCTGAAAATTGCACTGTTTCACAACTTTGCTGTTATATGTGACCTTCATTAGTATTCTCCTATTTTAGTCTTTGGTGTTGTTCTAGAAGTGCGATAGTACACAGAAACCAGAGAACTGAGCTTGCAACACAGCAACTAGGCTCTATCTCCACAGGCAGCTTGTACCCTTGATGTTTGCATTGTGTGTCCACACACTGCCTTTTACAAAGCTGTATTTTAATGCACATCAAACTAAAAACGACACCTTCTGTTAAGGGAAGGTTAAAAACTAAACTGAAATGGTCCAGCTACACTAAAGCAAAACATATTTTAGCTATGAGAAAGTGTTCTTTCTCTGCACAAGTACCTGAGAATATTAAGGGTCAATACTAACAATGTCTTTTCATGCACTTAAACAACCTTTTAATCTTAAAAAAAAAAAAAAAAAAAAAAAGAATGAGTAATAATTAATAATAAACAGTAAGTGTATGCCCTCATGATCTGAATTTCTACAGGCAGCCATTAAACCTACTCATTCTATTTTTATTTTCCTTACACAGCAAAGTTGGCAAGGAGAACATTTCAAGACCTCCCCCTGGATAGGTTTTAATTTTGGCCTGAGCTCATAAGACTGTTAAACACTTCTGAGAGTCCCACCACCTTCTTCAAATCCATCAGTATCTTACAGGCAAGTGATTCTATCTCTTCCTCCAGAGTACAAACAGCATCAGTTCCTTGTACCAGCAGAAAAAATAAGTATATCCATAAAAATACACATATACTATTCTAGACACAGTATGAAACCTATCCTGCTTTGAGGAATCATTAATAACTGAACTGTGAGAATATGCTAAATGCAGGCCACCGATGTGCTATACGATCAGATTACAGTACAGTTGTATGCTGTGCCCCTTTTTGCGCAAATTAAATTATATTCTAAAGTTTCAGAAACGCTGAAGTCAAAATACAGATTCTGACATGAGTTATAAGGAAATGCAAATAAACCACTAATCACCCTGTTTGTAACACAGAGAAATACATTTTAACAAAACTAAATTAAATGCATGAAATCCAAAGTAAATACCTACTCAATACTGGAAATAGTAACTTTCCTCAGGTACTGACTGTCCAAGCATTCCCTGTCTCATCAAGACAAGCACTTTACATTGTCATCAAATTTTATAGGCCACCATTGAAATTCCTTTTAACTGAGCATAATATTTATTAACGTCTTTTAGATATACAAATCAAAACATCACAACTAACCAGGCTGTTGGAGGGAGAACATTTAAGTTCAATTCCTCAATGTGTAGTGTCAGTATGGGACAACCACCTGACTCGGATGCCCAGTTAAGACTCTGACTCCTACTACCCTCTTTCGATTAGCCTGAAGCATCTAATGATAGTACCCAATAACGGTATACATACCTCATTGCCCATCTGCACCAACAATATATGGGATGCATGTCAATTTTTGCCATGGATGGGCAATTCCAGTGTTGGCCTCATAAAATAACTCACAAGAGATGACTGTACAGAATAGCCTTTCTTCAAGTTACATTCCCAAAGAATAATCTTAGGAAAGCTTTATTCTCTTATCCTTACAGTAAATTACTTTTCTTGGCTCAGAGCTTTAAGATTTTATTGCTTTTTAAGTTAGCGATGAAAGATTTAATCACAGATTTGTTAGATTTAACCACTGAACACAGGCTTTTCCAGAACCTTCCAAGCTCCAACAGGAGTCAGTAGAAGTTCCCAACTATAAACACTACTGGAAAAATTTTGGATTTGCCATGGATTTCCTCCCAGTAATCATTCACAGCTTGAGTTTAGCAATAAAGAAATCCATCATCGTGCCCCCAACACCATCTGGGAGATCAGGCTTTTGGCAGAGAAAAATGGAGCAGCAATTGCCTAGCAGCACAGGAAATCAATGACTTCCCCATGCAGGGGTGAGCAACAGGCTGCTCCTGCTGAGCGCGGGATCATTCATTTCCCTTTCTGCCAGCAAAGCTGCTTTGTACGTGCAGTGAGCAAAGTCTCCGTTACACTAGCAGGACACACACACCTTCCCCCAAACCCTGCCCTTACCAGTAGGGTTAGGTAGCCAGCTATGCAATTTCAAGTGAATAGCCAGAACAGGAAGGAGTGAATACATGCGGAGACGCCAGTCTCCTGGGAGAGCCTTTAGACACAAGGGTTTCAGGCTACGAGGTAGGTAACAAAGTACGCTAGTACGCTACTGATTTAAGCTTATCTCAAATCTCATGACTTGACAAAGGATTCAACTGAACTTTGACAACATCAGGGCCAGGAAAACCTGGTCTTCCCTTTCCACCCAGCAGTAGGATAGTACTATTTACTTCCAGCAATTAAAGCTCTGAAACAGGTGCAAAGGTATTTTTTCATTTTAAGCACAACCATTAAAGGGGAGTTTGGAATATCTCAAAAAAAAAAAAAGTGAGCACATTATCCAGGAGACAACAGGCCATATCAACATCCTTCCAGGCTGCACTTCTTGATAGCTAAACCACAAGTGTATTTACATATCCAATAGAAAACATATATGCATCCCTTTTTATTGAGAGGGTTTGCAGGAACTGGAATAGTCACTCAAGATCTTCTGTCAAGGTCACAGCAGAGACCACCACTGATCTCTGCAGCTTTAAAATCCCAATTCCTTCCTCAAATTTACTAGCCTTAGTGTTCCCTGGAGCACGAGGCAAGGTAAGAAGGACAGGAGTTGAGAGTTTCCCCAGACACACACTTTACCTTTGCTGCAGGCAAAGAGAACTTCACATCCACATTTTTGCTCCAGGTCAAAGTTCCCAATGAAGTCACAGTAACAGGATCATTACAGGCATGTATGCAGTCATCAAGAACTGAACTACTCTCTGTAACTGGTGTCAGAGGTTACTGATACAACACCACAGATGGAAGGGACTTCTGGTCAAGCCAGACTTGGCCGTGATTCGAACCAGTGCTCTGAATAAGCGGCTTGTCCATCAACCAGCCCTCTCTGAGATCAGAGGGTATTGCTGTAGCTGTTTCCAGCACTATGCTTGCATATTAACCCCAGTAACTGCAGACGTGTTAGGATCACCACTGGATCTAGCTGACTGAGTATGTACCAAACGTATTTTGCAGTTTCTCCTGATAACTACACTATTAGCTGTATATCTGTGAATCACTGAGCCTATAATCTGTAAAACACAGCTATATTACAGCAGAAATATCTTAGTCTCTAGCAGCTTCTAGCTTCTCAGGGAGACTGTTTGCTCATCTTTTACCCACATTTTATACCTCTATCATTTCTTCAGTTTAATAAGTTACATTTGTAAATGCAAGTATCTGCCTTATTTCTCTAGAGTCACCATTGCTCTAAATCAATTCAGGTCATGCTGAAATTAGTCTTGCCCTTCACCAGGTTAACAGCTTCTCCAGTTTTGCTATAATTAATACTTGTCCGCAGATAAATTACAAATAAAGTGAAAGACAAAAAAGAAGTAGGATTACTCTGTAATATTTTTTCTTGCCACTCAATCCCCAAGTTCAATAAGAAGCCTCTAAAAATCTCACTCTACCACAATTTAGTAAGTCAGCAAAAGAGACACTGCTTGAAGGTATTTCATAGAAGAAATAACATGTAACCTACAAGAGATTCCTCAATAAATGTCACCACACATGGCCCTACCTGTTTTCCTGCAAAAGGGAAAAAGCTCACTTATTTTCTAAGCTTGCACCTTCTTCATAGTCCATGCTAGCTGCAGTAAGACTCAGTATTTGGTCACTCTAGACAGCAGTAGGCCTGCATTTATCATGGTGGAATGTGTCCTCAATGTTTGTTCTTACAGTTTATGGAAAGGCAAGTACAATGACTCATAAAACTGCTGCAAGAAAAAGCTGAAACAAGTTAACAGAATGAGCTTCTTTAAAATGACATTCTTCATCCTACGTTTCCGGCATGCAGAGCCAAAGCCACATCAAACTTTCAACTGACAGATTTAGAGCTATTATTTATCATAAATGGCAAGACCATCACTGAGGCCAAGTAATGCTTCATGATGTGTTCCCGAACTGCTTACAGATCTTAAGTATACTATAAACAGTGGAAGGCCTGGTTCTACATTCTAGAGAAAAGTAATTTTTTACTAATGTACCATTCTTTTCCTTTTGGAAAATTATATTTTATTCATGCTGAAAATGATCATCACAAAAATTCTTACCTGTTTTCCATCTAGTGTGTATAAGCGTTTAACCACCCCTGAATCCAACTTGATGGCATCGGTTATATCAGTAAGGACCTGTTCAAATGAATGTGCTGTCTTCTTGTTGAGCAGAATCCGAACTGCTTTCCGTGGTTTCACTCCACTCCTGATGATAGTGACTAGTTTAGGCCTAATGAAATCCTTATTCTCTTTTGCATCTGGAGTACCTCCTTTAGCAGTGGCAAGAGACGGCACTGAACGAGAAGTAGAAGTTGTCTTAACGTTTACTGACCAGTTTGGGTTTACATTCTTCGTGTACTCCAGCTTCTTGAAGGGTTCTATGGAACCACATACATAGCTTTCCCCTGCGGAAACAAAAATGCCAGACCAGCAAGTCAGATTGGAGGGAGAACAGAAAAACACCAAATCAAATCCTTCTCAAATTATTAAACATTATTGTTATCATTCTTGATCTACAGTGCATAAAGTATTGATCTCTTCCCTTCTCAGATGCTACAAACTATAAAATATCTTTTAAAGATCACTCGTCAGCTAGCCATTCAGAAAACGCTGTTACAAAATCCTTGAAAGCAGCAGTTTTCTTTTCAGAAAACACCATCTGCAGTGGGGATTGCTGCTGTCAGTAAATAGTGTTCATATCTAATCAGCTGCCCAGCCCCAGCCCATTATCACAGTAGTCTCCCAGCCTTCATGCTTAAATGGCCTGCTCCTAACAAAACAACCGGCCCCAAATGTTTCATATTATTTCCTCTGAAGTGTTATCAAAAACTATAGGTTACAAATAACATTCTATAAAAGGTGGATGAAAGTGTCATAGGAGATTTGTTAACATTTGATTATTTAAAGCTTTAAGCAGCATAAACACAGGATATGTACAGGCAAGAAATCTCACTGTATCATTCTACTGACTCTATATATAATATGGCAGGGAAGGAAGGCAAAGAGTAGTAATTACAGAGTCCCCCTCACAACAAATTTACAATACTTCAAAGAAAAAAAAAATATTATAGCTCATATTTCTATTGGAACATTACCTACAATAAAATATTTTTGCAATTACTACACCCACACAATTTTTGGGGAACTATAACATAGGCAGAAGTCACCAGCATGTCTCTGTTCAGTAATACCTTAATCCAGTCCAGCTGCAGGCTGCTGCAAAAGGGGCACCTGCTTAGATGCTCCCAACCTCTCCCTTGAGCTTGACTGAGTGACTGCACTGCTAGTTGCACTGGGTGAGTTGGATCAGCTCATTGATCTGATCGAACACAACAAAGACAACACAAATTTTACAACAACAAGCTGATACAGTTCACCCTCGGGCTGCAAAAAAAAACCCCAAAGAAAACAATACTAGATCCAGCAAGACTGCACCTTCCAGCAGCCTGCAGTTAAACGCCATTACAAATAATGCAAAATCCTATCCTGAACAATACCATAAAAACATCTCAGATGTTTTAATTCTTCTGGGTTCAGTAGTTCAGTGTATGCTAGCAGCACAGAGGCCTTCATGTTAGCAGTTTAGCCCAAGGTATTAAAATAAAAACAGAACAAAACTCAGTGATATACCTCTTATGCCAAAAAGCACGTAAGAACCAAAGATTTTCCTAATGATCCCTACCCTAAGGAAAGAGGACTCACAGTTCAATTATTAAAAGAAAAAGTATTTAAATTTTACTTCTGGACACAAATTTTAAGGTTTCAGGGCACCCAACCCAATCCCACAGACAATACAGCACACAAGGAATGCTGGCAGATACACAAGAGTTACCACAGTTAGAAATGGGGGGAGGATCTACTGGGACATGAGGCCCCGGATGCAACAGAGGTTCAAGTCTGTTGGCACGATCCTCCAAAGGCGAGGCAGTAACACACTGTACAGTGATTATCAGAAAGGCAGTGGAAGGACTCCAAAAGACAAAGAAGTCAGAGCAACATGTGAAGATGGACCACTGAGCAGAAAAGATAAATGCAATGACAGCATAAGATCAAGCAAGAACCATAAAAAGATTTTCTGTTTTCCTTTTCTTTTTTGTAAAAAGCATTCCTTTAAAGCAGAACAAAATACAGAGTGGGAGATGAAGTAAGACATTCCAATGCTTACTAATCATCGTGTACATGCAAGTTAATCTGCACTTTGCAGTAACATCTAAAGTGTTAAGAATCTAAGATGGAATGCTTACACCAACCTTACAAGAGACAAAGGTAAGCTTTTCCTTTTATCCATTGCATATATATGAGAAAGAGATATAGATATATATATGGTAACATCAAACCAGAAAGGCTTAGCCGCAGTAATGATCCAAGAGCAATCAAACCGTACATGTTTTCTTTTATCCATGTCCTTGTCCAATATTTTTAGCACTAGCTACTCAATTACTGCAAGGTCAGAATGCATCCACAACACCGCATCCGTAAAATTAACAAGTTTTTTAAAACATTAATAGCGTTTTGTAGGGAAAAAAAATAATGATCGTACTATGAATAGGACTGCACTCAATACATTAAATATCTTTTCTATAAAATACTTTGCAGAAGTCCCTTTTCTAAATTTTAAACAAAATTTATTCTTGTCTCCACTTATGTTTGCTGTAAGACTTAAAATCCACCAGCAGCTTCTTTTTGGGGGGGGGACAACACACACACGGAGAGGGGGGGAAATAAAATTCAGTTTTTCAGGTTCAGTGCTATCAGAGAAATTGTTCAGTTTAGTTGCATGAAATAACAATTATTTATTTAAAAACAAGTCTTCATATTAAAACTCACTTCTCAAAGGCATAAACAAATGGCCATACACATTGTACCCAGAAGACTTACATTTAGTTTAGAACTCTTTCTTTTTTGGTTCCCCTTCTTGAAAGGATAGCATTCCACATGATTTTTAATATCAGCTATATTTAAAGGTCAGCTGGGTTCCTTGTAGCATTGAACAGCACATGTCAGCTCTTCATTACAAAACTAATTTTGTGTAAACAGCCATAAAAATGACCAATACAATCACTGAAATTATGGGATTGTTTTAACATCAGACTTTTTTCCCTTTCTTCATTTCCAACAGTACTATATCACATCAATAAAATATTTGCACCAAGATACATTTTTTTTTCCCCCCCTTGAAGAGGCTCATATTTAGCTACAGAATATCTTGGAAATAGAGTATCCAAGGCCTTCTAAGACAAAATATCTTTAGTAAGAGCTATCTTATATAGGAAAACAGAAATACAGACACCTCTCCCATAATGCTGTTATTTAAGACTGTTTATACTTCAAGCGAAGTGCTGGGGCTTATAAACCTTCAGGGATGTTAGCCAGGGACTGCAGTTCTCATTCACGGTGGTCCTAAGGGCCAGGCCTGTAAGAACAAAAACCAAATGGACAAAACCCTTATGTCCTAAAAGTACCTTATATCTGATCTTAAGATCAGTAAAGCCTGTTTTATGGTAACATCCAGCAAATTTTAAGTACGCAAAACACTAGAAACACTCAAATACAAGCTTAAATTTCCTGAACGTGGGACCCACCCTGACAGCAGACAGAAATTTCAATGTCTAGCCTAATCCTTTAGCACCCATGGTGTTTGTATGCAGAGGAAATATCAAAGAAAAGGACAAAAAGCCTTCACCTAGATTTTCATCCTCTCTTCTTTTTCACAGTTACCTTAAGGAGAGAAGACTGAAAAGAAGTTTCACAAGCGGCATGACTTACTAGTCCAATAAATCCACCTTCTGCCTTAACTATTACTTCCTCACCAAAACTATTAGGTGATGACACTATTTTCTTTTCTTTTTTTTTTTCTCCTTTTTATTTTTGGCAACCTTTGGCTACAACTGCCTTGCAGACAACAGCCTCACCTCCATGACTTGTACCTGAGTGGAGACAGCAGCTGTGACCTGCAGACAGGCAATACCAGCAGCAAGTTAGTTTTCCCAGCTCTGAAGCACCAGGAAAATACACCTCTGGGGGTAATCCCACTGAGCACCATCAGCTCTTACACTGGGTCAGACCTAAGCACAAATACAGCCCACAAACATTGGCTTTGACCAACTGGCAGCTGGAGGAAGAAGGTGACAATCTCCAAACACGAGATTTGTAACAGAACACATGTTGAAGAAGGAATCTTTGGAGATACTGGATTAAACAAAAGCATAGAAAAGACAGCCCACTTAAAGTGTCTGTTTGACTGCAGCTCCCCAAGAGAGGGGAGCAAGCATTTCACAGTGCAGTCAGCTGTCACTAATGAAATTTTGACTCTTGATTACAGTATCAATGGCCATTAGAAAAGAAAACCACTGTCGTGGTTTAACCTCACTCAGCAACTGAGCACCACACAGCCGCTCGCTCACTCTCCCCCCGCCCCCCCTTGGGATGAGGGAGAGAATCGGAAGAGTAAAAGTGAGAAAACTCATGGGTTGAGATAAAAACAGTTTAATAAAGCTGTCCTGGCTGTGCCCCCTCCCAGCTTCTTGTGCACCTCCAGCCTTCTCAGTCGGCAGAGCATGGGAAGACCTTGACTCCTTGACTAGTGTAAGCACTACTTAGCAACATCGGTGCTAGTGTGTTATCAACATTATTCTCACCCTAAATCCAAAACACAGCACTGTACCAGCTACTAGGAGAAATTAACT
>NW_008794446.1:3426174-3436189 GCF_000699145.1 Aptenodytes forsteri | reverse complement strand
TCGGTGCTAAAACATCGGTGTGTTATCAACATTATTCTCACCCTAAATCCAAAACACAGCACTGTACCAGCTACTAGGAAGGAAATTAACTCTATCCCAGCCGAAACCAGGACAGACACCCAGCTGTTTTGGGATATCTAACATCTAGGAAAAAAAAGTCATTACTAAATCTTAGAAAGTAACACTTTCTTGACAGCCCTCCTGCCTCCTCACAGCAACACTGCAAATGAAACGCCATTTAACTCTTAAAAAAAAAAAAAGATACGCAATGCTTCTTTGCCAGTTTTGAACCAGTAATCCTACAATTTGAATTGTGCAAGTGCTCAACACTCCAGGAAATTCCATGTGGAACAATTAAAATAAATCTTAGCATTGAGAAGCTAATCAGAAAGCTAATCATGTAGAAGGCAGATCCCAAAACACAGTTTATGGTTAAAAAAAAAGAGACAAACAAAAACCTACTACCTGCAGTTACACATCTGTCAAAATTCAATGCAGCTGAACCACTAGAGCCATGTAACACTGAAGGATAGTTCTTATAGGTCATGACAGAATTTCATGACGTGCTTCATGTATTAAAAATATAATTTAAAAAATAATATCTGTGTACAAGGTGACTGTTAAGGAGACATTGAATCACAGCCTGTAAGTACTGGAGCCTTCCTGATGCAAGTGTTGATTCCCTCTCTGGTATATTGGTATTAGCAGTTAGTTTGTTTCCTTCAGCTTGCTGATATTCTCACTACAAGAATGATCAAGGCATTCTCTCTTAAAAGGGATTATTTGCATTACTTTTCTGTGCTCAAGGCGACTTGGCCTAAAATGGCTTCATAAAGAAGCCAGCCGGTCTTAGGTGAAAACCTGAAGAAGGAATAGAGAACCTGTTTGAATCATGCAAGCAGAGAGGGAAAAACCAATCCCTCTTTGTGAGGCAGCAGGCCTGCCAAATTATTGAAAATAGTGTTGATTCCTTGTAGGAGAGTACATACGAGGAAAGGAAAGTTAATTTATGAGCCCACCAGAGATTGAGGAACTGCAGTAATTGCACAGTTTGGTGGTGGGGCATCCTGGCGAGGATGCTCAGTGCAGCAGTCATTCGTTGCGGTCCATTTCCCCAACAGATGGGGCAATAAACAAATTAAGAGAACAGGGAAGGGACTGGCACTCCCAGCACCCCATGCAACAGGCACACCTGCCCTTCTTCCTTTCCACCCTTTGGTTTGGTACATGCAAGAAGGTAGAAGAGCAGTCTCTCAGGGGAAAGGGCAAAGAATTCTGACTATCCCTCACCACGCAGAGCAGACTGCAAAAGGAAGATGACCTGAACCAAATAGGTTACTACCTGATAGTTCCCAAATGTGTTAGTTAATAGAGCAATAACCTACTTAAAAACTACATTACTGCTGCCTTGTCTTTCTGCAGTGTCTGAAAAAAATGCAACAGTGCAAAAGAGATGGAGCATTTACAGGAAATAAATCTGACCTACCCATGTTCACCTAGCAATCAGATGCACCAGAAACTTTAAATCAGATCTCCTCAGACCTTTTAAAGGACTTCTTTCGCACATGATTCTTTCTGCTTAGCTCAGACTAAAAATTCTTTTTTTTTTCCCGTCATCAAAAGCTAAGTGAAAAAATAAAGACATACTTCCTCGCCTCTGCCCCCCCCCAATTTCCACTGTCTTGCTACAAGCAAGATAGGCATTGCACACGCTTAAAAAACATAACTGGAAAGCACCTAGAATAAGAAACCATGGGACGTTCCAAGAAGTTGTTAAGGTTAGCTCAGACTAAAAATTCTTTTTTTTTTCCCGTCATCAAAAGCTAAGTGAAAAAATAAAGACATACTTCCTCGCCTCTGCCCCCCCCCAATTTTTCCTGTGTTTTTCTACGCGCGATAGGCATTGCACACGCTTAAAAAACATAACTGGAAAGCACCTAGAATAAGAAACCATGGGACGTTCCAAGAAGTTGTTAAGGAAGACACAATGTGAAACAACTGGCTAACAGATGAATCTTCTCAAATTCATGAAATAAAATAACCAAATAAACAGTGCCAAAACAACCCTCTACCATTTTATGCAACAGGATTATTCAGCTGTTTGTTTATTAAACACTATAAGGATTGCAGGCATTTCTGCCACAGGATCCAGTCCAAGTTTCACTAACTTTGATAGCCCTGGATCAAGTCCATGGTAAATATCCAGTGTAAATTCAATCCTATGAACAAATGTCCACAATAGGTTCAGCTCTACAAACATTTAAACAGATACTTTACTATTATTTTGATAGCATATTACATATGCATATGAATCTTTCCAGCCCACCAGTTCCCAGCTGCTGAGGTAGGAACGACTTAGAAGAAAGAGCATTAGCTCCAGAGTACATCAGAGACCACGTCAATCAATTCCTACAGTCTGGCCTGGCTGGGCTTCTCACCAGCACCACTAGAGCAGGTAGCAGAGTCAAGGAAGAAGCAGTAGTAGCAGGTAGGAGAGGGAAAAGCTGAGATAAGAGGAATGAGGTGACAGTGGGAGCAGCAAGACCCACACAGAAAAAAAGTCAGGAACTCTGTCACAGCCCACCACTTTAGCAAGGAGACGCCACCTTTTGAACCCTCCACTGGCAGGCAGTGCTCTCTGCTGCATCAAACACAAACTGCCTGCCTCTACTCGCAAGAGCCTTCCTGGAGTCCTCACGTGACCCATCATCTCCTCTGCCACTGCAGTGAGGTTCACATCTCCCAAGAGTTATTAGTCAGTTACAGCCACTACCAGATTTTAAAACTGGTATATCTGTGCTCTTTCAAACTGCTCCTTCAATGAGGACTGCAGCTCCAAGATAATCCCCAATAAACATTCATTTTTCTTTTTCAGATTATTCCTTAAAACTATTTTTGCCATTATGCCTACACAAAGTGTGAATGCACACATACAAGTCTTTACAATAGTTTGGCAGTGCACCCAATATTGTCATGTGACAATATTGTTTCCCAATACTCTCTCAGCCTTATGGTTCGGGGTTTTTGGTTTGCCTTTGTCTGCCAGTTCTCTGCTGCAGGGTTCATCTTTTGTGGTAGGTATTGTGGAAACCTAAAACAATTTATTCTGGTACATACCCAAGACTCTGAGGTAATAATATAATAAAAATTAATAAGAAAGGCATGCAGTTCTGGCTATGGATTGATTCCGTGGTCTTTGTTCCACATAGCAGGACCCCAGGAGTAAAAACTGTAAATAATACTCTTTGTTTCAGAGTTATCCTGCTCATTCCAATCTATTACTGTTCATGTTACACTGTTCAATGGTAATTTTGGGGATAAGACCCATCAGTCCACCTCTTCCTTCAGCTTTAAAGATGGTACACTTCTGGAAAAGCAAAAGACATTTAGTTCTTTCTTGAGACTTTGTTTACAGCTAGACAATTTAGCCTTAAGAGGCCTTCTATATGTTTGATTACATGTCACACCTAGGAAATAAAGTCATGTCACATTTCAAAACCGTTCTTTAAAGGTAGGAGGGTCCTGAACATCAGGTCTGACAAAAAGAAGGTAACCTGAATCCATTGCATTCTTTCCTTCATCTAAGGTGACAGGAGAAGAGAAGTTACAGAGTGTGTGAAACTTTTACAACAGTACATACCCCTTGTTATCAAATTCCAACAAGTCTCATATGTCCCAAGTCTTAAAAAAAACAAACAAACAAAAACCCAAAACCCCTAGGGAAGTCATTAGTTTCAAATAAAGGGAAGATATGCCCATGCACCTCAAAATAACCTACAGCACCAGCATACAGCCACGCCAGCTCCGAATTGTATGCAGGACAGAACTAAGTACTACTGAAGCAAAACAGCTCCTTTACGATCTTTTTCCTTTGGGACTATCTTTCATGCAGTTCTATGTATTTAGCTCTGGAATGAAAGAGAGTGGCTGCTGTCATGTTTCCCCCAGGAGCTAGTTGCTTCTCTGTCTTCATGTACCGTATGGGAAGGTAAGAGCATACTAACTTCCTCACAGGCATAAAGGCAAAAAAACACCACCAAATCAAGGCCTTACACATTTACCTTACAACATAATCAATAAAATCAATGCCCCAAAAAAGAAAAAAAAAATCATCTAAATGCATAACAGTCTCATTAAATGAATTCATACAGTAAAGGAATAGTCTTGCCATGAAGAAAGCAATGCTTCGTATTTCGATAGTTTGAGCACAAATGTCATTTGGCAAGAGGCAAAAATCAAGTGATTTTCCAGCTATTTAAACACAAAGCACAGCTTCAAGCTAATTAATGCTGTACCAGACTAGCCAAACTCTAATAAATTTGTACAGTAAATAGTGGAAGGAGCTTATGTAAAAACCACCACTGAGCTAATAATATATGAACCTGTACTCTACAGTGAAGCTCTAGGAGGGAAACAGAACAAAATAACCCACGTTGCAGTTTTATACGAATAGACAGAAGCCCCCTTTCAGGTGGAACAAGCATGTAGCTCTCTACTTGCACACAAAGTCTGACTTCTGTAAACCCCACAGTGTTAATAGCACAAGAAAATAAGACCGTCCAACTTGAACTATGCACAGGAAGAGAGGATGTGTTCATTGAAGAGGTAAGGAATAAAATGCCACAGAACTAAGAGAAATCCCAAAGCCCTTCTTTAAAATAAACTTATGCTCTTGTACTGTCATTCATTTTGACCGACTGATTTATAACAGGTATCCTTCTCTAGGATGCCAAAATAAACCAATCTTATAGGTTGCTGAATTTATTTCTGCATTCAGTTCTTTCTTTTCAAAAGCTGGTTCTGACTGGCAGCAGAAGACTGCAAATCAACGTTAACATCAATGATACTTGCTTCTTGATGAGCATACCAATCAAATAAGCACAATTATTTATACCACTACTGAGAAGAAAATGCACAAACACTGCTTTTGAACAGATGTTGATTAATATTGGTCTTTCCTCCCAGAAATTGATTTTCTCCACCAATTAAATCCTGTCCTGACAAACACAGTTCTAACTCTGCCCTGGAATTCAGACCAGTTTCCTTTCCATTTCACTAAACCTATGGTCCTAACCCCAAAAACCCTTACTTACATGGACAATCCCACCACTTCAATATTCTTTTTGAGCATTTTCATGTTGACTCCTACTCTCCTTTTTATGCAAGGAGAATTATCAAGAATATCCTCTTCTCAAAACTTCTCCTTAAAAAGCTTTCCTCTGCTACGACACTCAAAGGAGACAACTCAATGGTGGCTGAACACCTGCCATGCAAAGAAGTGCTCCTCTTTCAGGAACCTTATTCGGCATTACCCTTTTCTTCTCCCCCCACATTAGCCGCCTTCTGATCCTCTCATTACATCCTGATACCGCAAGTTCTCTCACCTGATGCTAAAAATGAAAATCATAAAGAAATTACAATCTCTGTTACAACTCTAAATTGGCTGTCCAGTGGCTATAGATCCATGCTTTACGTGTTTGCCCATGGCATACTGGGGCCAGGGGCAAGATGGAAGCAACGATGAAAAAATTGTTCCACCTTTATTTTCTTTGAACACAGTCAAGGACCTGCATTTAAACTTTACAGATAAAAAACAACCTCAGTTACGGCCATGTGCTAGTTAATGCTTTCAGACCTTATACATTCTGATGTTTTATACTGGGAGCTATTGCCTACACATACAAAAAGAAACCTACTGCAAGCCAGAAACACTTTATGATGGAAAAGCTACTTCAGCTATTTGTAAAACTTGTAAAAGGTATTATTGATATCCTAGGCCTAATATTCAAATTGGTTAATGCTGACAGCTTCTTTTGCCAACAAAACTATCACTGAAGGAGTGATAAATTCAGTGTCAATGGGCAAATTAGCAACTGGCATCTCCAATGCCTGACAGTGACCAAGACCCCTCAGTTCTGACCAAATCACTGGTAGTGCTTTATACTGCAGGTACATGAGCCTTATTTAAGAACAACGTAAGGATGCCAATGGACTGGGGAAGAGGAAAAAGGAAATGCTACAGCAGAGAAAAGTTTACAATCTACCTCAGCTGAACCATGGCTACAACATTACTCTTTTAACAGGTTGCCTACATTTATGCCACTTCCATGAGAGGAGAGTATTTTACTTAAGGCATACTTACTTGTAGGAAGAGTTGGAGCTCTTCACTAGGTACAGACAGACTTAAAAAAAAGAAAATCCATCAGAACTGAATTTCATGTAGGTTTCATCAGCACCACAGACCTCGTCAAGTTTAACTGACTAAACTCTCATTGGCATTTTTAAATATGCAAGTTCAAAAGAAGCAGCAGATGCAATCTTCACTAGGATAACAGAAAGGGAAACGTCAGACACTTTCAACAAGAGGGAAATAAGTAGCAAGGCAAAAATATTTCATGGCACAATTTAAGATATTCACAATTCTAGTTATTCCATCGAAGATCCTTTCTCTATCAGTAAGAACAACAATACCATTACCTATTTGTGGAAGACTTAGCAGATTAGACAAGCAAACACTGACTCAAACATAATTTTACACCTCCAAATCTTACTGCTGACCTTCTACTAGCTGGTCCAAGGAGGAAATCTTCTTGGAGCCATCAATCGTGTAGATTGTTCTCACTCCCTGGGGCAGATTCACATTGTCAGACAGAGTTCGGGTCAGGTCAGCCAGGAGAGCTTCAAAGGATCTAAACCGGTCAGGGGAGATGGCATATACAATTCCTTTGAAATACCGGTCTCCATTACGATAGAAACGAACTTTCTTGGCTTTTTTCTCAGAACTCAGGGTCTGCAGAGTACGGGTTCGGTAAAAGCTGCAGTGGGCACTGTGAGTAGGGCTGGGCAAACCATTCACCCGGGACCCTCTGCCATATCGCTGCGCTTTATCACGCTCATCAAAATGCTCCAGCTCCATATCTCTCCCAAAGGACATCTTGAAGTTCAACCTAAGGGATGCACAAGAGAAAAGAAAGTTTAAGAAACTTACACATTTTAAGGGAGCCCACTTTGAGACTTCACATTCTATACATGGCATTTACAGAGGACTACTTTCCAGGTTGAGAAAAATGTTTGAATGAAGCCATGCTACATTCACATGTTCATTTTAGAATCATAGAATCATTAAGGTTGGAAAAGACCTCTAAGATCATCGAGTCCAACCGTCAACCCAACACCACCATGCCCACTAAACCATGTCCCTAAGCGCCTCATCTACACGTCTTTTAAATACCTCGAGGGATGGGGACTCCACCACTTCCCTGGGCAGCCTAGTCCAATGCTTAACCACTCTTTCAGTCAAGAAATTCTTCCTCACATCCAATCTAAACCTCCCCTGGCGCAACTTGAGGCCATTTCCTATCGCATTTACTATCGCTAGTAACTTGGGAGAAGAGACCAACACCCACCTCACTACAACCTCCTTTCAGGTAGTTGTAGAGCATGATAAGGTCTCCCCTGAGCCTCCTTTTCTCCAGGCTAAACTACCCCAGTTCCCTCAGCCGCTCCTCAGAAGACTTGTTCTCCCCACCCTTCACCAGCTTCATTGCCCTTCTCTGGACACGCTCCAGCACCTCGACGTCCTTCTTGTAGTGAGGGGCCCAAAACTCAACACAGTAGTCGAGGTGCGGCCTCACCAGTGCCAAGTACAGGGGCACAATCACTTCCCTACTCCTGCTGGCCACACTATTGCTGATACAGGCCAGGATGCCATTGGCCTTCTTGGCCACCTGGGCACACTGCCGGCTCATGTTCAGCCGGCTGTCAACCAGTACCCCCAGGTCCTTTTCCAACAGGCACCTTTCCAGCCACTCTTCCCCAAGCCTGTAACGCTGCATGGGGTTGTTGTGGCCGAAGTGCAGGACCCGGCACTTGGCCTTGTTGAATCTCAGACAGTTGGCCTCGGCCCATCGATCCAGCCTGTCCAGGTCCCTCTGCAGAGCCTTCCTACCCTTGAGCAGATCAACACCCCCGCGCAACTTGGTGTCATCTGCAAACTTACTGAGGGTGCACTCAATCCCCTCATCCAGTGACAGTGACAAAAACCTGTCAGCTCTGACCATAATGATCCCAGTTGTTCAATATAGTTCACATAAATGGGAGTTCACATGTTCTGAAATGAAATCAAGGAGGTAGGTACTTCCATTCCCATTTATGACCAACACAAGACTAAATACTACAAATTGCACATTAATTTTCACAAATAAAAGAAACAAAAATAAGAAAAAAATTTAGAATGACCAAAAGATCATTAGGTTCCAAACACTCTTCTTTTAATTTAAGAGCCACCTAGATTTGCAGTTGTCTGCAGAACAGCAAAGCACAGTAAGTGTATTTATAGCACAGATACACAGACCTAATTTAGAAGTGGTCTCTCTCATTGATTTCCAATAAAAAGAAAAAAAATAGCAAGCACTATATTGTTTCAACCACTCATAATTGTGTGACCATTAAGAAAAAAAATATATTCAGACCAGCTGTAAAACAGTAGGAGGAAATACAGAAAGACTTACAGATGCTCTTTAGCTTACAGAAGTTTGTATTAAACCAATGATTATACAGCTGGACCCTGATGCTGCAAAGCTGTAGGGGATGTGCTCAACAACTTCTGAGAGCTGTTCACGTGCTCAGCTAGAACAAGCACCTAAGGCTAACCGCTGCAAGTGTGGGGCCCTGGTGGAAATTATTTACCCTGCTTTGGTTACAGCTCACAAAAACATTATTTTGTTACATCGGCACAGGATCACGTGCTTATGTATATATGCAACATCTATATTTGTAAATACTTTAAAGGTACCTAACATATATATATGGTGCAGTATATATGTGTACGTGTATATATACACACACATACATAAAAGAAAAAGACTAATCTATGTTTTTCCTCCTCAGTATACATACACACATACACCCCACTTCAGTGAAAAGAATAAGAACGTTTGCTGTGGCATTTCACTGACACTTCTCTATGGGTTAAATACAAAATATCACTTAGTGGCCACAGCTTAGGATCAAGACTATACCACCAACATTTCCGTGTTAAAAATTATTTGTAAGTTGTTTTGCTTCACTTCTAATTCTAATGAGAACCTGTTATTCAGATTTAAACAATCCCAGAACTCACAATTCAGAAACTGTATCTCAAAAGCAATGTCTGTGCCAAGAAAAATGGATTTTTCTTAGGTTTGCTGTTTCATTTGCTCAAACCATCTCAAACACACACACAAAAAAAGGAAAAACAAGTTTACATGAAGATATACTTTTTTAAGAGACTTTCAGCTTTACTAAATTTGGATGGGGTGAAGAAGAAGTGTGAGTCACTGCCCTTTCTTCCACACACTTATGCTTTAATCAATAATGGCTGTAATTCCCCATTACGCCCCTTAAAACAGAAATAGAGCTCCCCTTGAACACCAGTCCTGCTATTTACAGAAAAGCATGTTCAAACCACAAGGTCTGAGCAGACAAAGAAATCCTAAACATTTTGATCTGATCAGATGTTTCCGTGTGTCTGTGTGTGTGTATAAATATATACTCATATACATACAGATATAGAAAAATGAAAGGACACACCCCTGGAAAACCACCATGCCCAACACTTCACACCCTATACATCTGTTAAAGAATTATTTATAATACAGGTGTGGGTGAGCAATTACATAAAACAATCACACATGCTGACAAAAATATACATCATGCAGCGATGCGACTGGGACCCAGCGAAGATCATTCAGAGACTAAGCAGCAGACTGACTACTAAGTCATTGGGGGGGGCGGGACAGGACGTGAATACATGCGGCAGCGGCTTCAAGAAAAAAAGAGGTTTATTCTGCTGGGGTAAGGGAAACGTGTTTGAAATACAACCAGCCCGCTGAAGGTGGCATACAGCACTTCAGCCCCGCTGCGGGCTGGTAGCGCAGCCTGAACCGCACGGTGACAAAAACGAGGTGCGTTCGCCTCCGGGCGCACTCACGCAGCGCCGGGGGAAAGCACGCAGCGCGCTCCCCCGGGCTGCCGG
>NW_008794446.1:3418969-3425176 GCF_000699145.1 Aptenodytes forsteri | reverse complement strand
GGCAGGGCCGTGCCTGGCGGGGGCCAGCTGCCACCCCTGCGAGGCCCTGGCCCAGCTTCCAAAGAGCGCCTTTAGAAGTATTTTTACCAAATGTGTCACTTGGCATTTCCATGAGGTTTGCCTGGTCCCGAAGTGCTGAGAGCCCACTCAGTCACCGAAGCCCCATGACAGGGATCGAGTGCTGAAGGTAGGACTGAGATGGAATTTAGATACTAAAACTGGAGCCAAGCTTCCTCACACTGCTCGCTTAGTTACAGCTGACCTTGGAGGTGACTAATCTCCATAGATGCTACAGTTTTTATGCTTAAATTTCTCAGATGATGTATTTACCCAAAGGCGTCTCAGGCTTCATCTGACTGACTCGCTCCTCTTATGCCCGAGCCCCTCAGGTCTTGGAGCATGTTTGCTAAGTCAACCTCCACACAAAAATTCAGCCGTAACTGGTGCTTTCTCCTCAAAGACTTGGTTATTTTTCATTTTAATATAAAAATCTCAGTGGTTAAAACATCCTCAAGGTGAAGGACCTGGTTTGCTTTCCTTTGCGCAACAAAGACTTCAGCTCTCCTCTACTTGTCAGGTAAACAGCCCACAGTCCAGGGGGACATGGAAGGAACGAAAACACAGTCTGTCCTTTCTGTGGAAGCTGCTCCACTTTGTAGTCTGAAAGAATTAAAAATGCATTAGATCAGAGAGAGGGAATTAGTCTGTAACCTCGTGGTTATGGCACTCAGTTGGGAAGGACAAAAGATGGCTTTGTGTGTCTGTATTACAGACCATTTATGTGTGTTATATCCATAAATCCAGAAACAATCAGTGGAGCAGGGACTTAAGCCCAGGGTGCCCTGCTCCAAGTGATAGTCCTCTAATCAGAATAGAGGCTCCTGCTTAATCTGGCTGAAGGCAAACGAAGCCTTCAGTCTACAAAACCTGTAAGTGGCTCAAAAGAAGAAGGGGATGGAGCACGGCCCTTCTTTTCTATTCCCCTAGAACAGTCCACAGATAGGCTCTTAGGAGACAGGAGATTCCCTAAAGGAGAAAAATTAATTGTCACTATGTCTTCATCATCCCAGAGGAGTTCTTTAATCACTAAAGTATAGAGCAGAGACAGAAGTCTTCGGGCTAAACTTGTTTCCTTAGTTTTTGAAAGAGAAATAAGCACCTAAAACCTTCAGGAAAACCTCTGCTCGAAGGAGTAATAGCATTAAAATACCTGAACATCAAAAAAATTTAGAATTCAATTTACAACTCTGTCCTCAGCACGCTCTTACCGCCTAGCTTATTTTTTGTGGGTCTTGTTCTAAGACACTTAATTCTTCCCCTATGGTCAATGGGGTGCTGAGGCACTTCACTAAAGATTTTCATTTTTCAGAGGCAAGTTCCTAAAAATTGAGCACCTCCACACTGAGTATTTCACCAGCTATATTGCTTTTTAGTCTATTGTTTTGAAAATCTCTTGGTCTGTGTTTAGGCGTAACAGATATGGCAATATTGGTAATGTTGGTATGCTTGACAGGAGAATGGAAACTAATTTTAAAAAAATTCTGGTAATCTTGCATTAAAGTTCTATTCTTTAAACCACTTCTTTTGTAGGTCAACAATCAAATAAAATATTCATGACAGTCTGAAAGGATAAGAAAAACCAGGAGATCACAAAGATTAGAGATGGAAAAGACTATCATGGTCCTGACAAAGGATTGTTCTTTAACATTCTTCAGTGCTGTTTTGTTCAGTTCATTTTAAATGTCTCAGGTAATGGGGCTTCTGCTTCCCAAAGGACACATCTCTTCGAAGTTGAATTCCTCCAATTACAAGGAATTTTTTTCTGACAAACAGGTTAATGGAAGTTTCTTATGTTTCAGCTCATTACTTTAGCTATAGTGCCCTGTGTTCACGTACATAATTTATTTCTCCCATTGGTGTTTACATCTCCCTGACATGTATTATTTACGTCTAGCATACGCGTGCAAAATATTTCACAGATGTTCAAGAAAGATCTTCACTCTGATTATGTTAAAAAAAAAAAGGTCAAAAGAAAAGAATACAACATAAATCAATACTAAAGTATAAACCTAATAGGAAAGTATCTTTTAAAATGTGTTATTTTGTTAATTTACAGTTTTGCATTTAACATGAAGACACAACACAATACCGTACAGTCTGTTTGCCTTTGTCACGCACACTTGCCGTGCTTTTCTTTTTAAAGCACTTTAAAAGATGCTTTTCCTTTACCTTTTTCATGTGCTTGTCCACAACTTAAATTAAAAAAATGCAATTCTAAATAGAAACAAAGCTTGCGTATATTGTTTCAACAGTTATATAGTTGCCCTGTTAAAAGAGCGTACTGTTTTGCTAATACAAAACTGTCTTTCCTTGTTGGGCAGACTTTGGAATATCGTGTGTTTCCTGAGCCCTCTGTAACGCATCCTTATAAACCACAATACAGTCACTTCTTAGTCCCACTTTGGATAAAGTAAGTAACTTGGACTATTCATCTCTTATTGTTAATCAGGTTTTTCAGGTCTAACAGTATTCCAGCAGTGCTTTTCTGAACATTTCTAATTTTTAAGCACCTTTGTCAAAAGTGCACAGTGGAATTGGATACAGTTATGTCACCACCCAACACTCCTGTATCTGAAGGCTGTACCAAATGCCTTGGAACATTGTTCTGGGAGCTCCTCTTTAGTTGGCTAACCACTGTGACCCCTAAATCCTTTTCAGAGTCACTGCTTTCCAGGACGCAGTCTCCAGTCTTCTAAACGTGACCTACATTCTTTGTTCCTGCTGAATGACCTTGCATTCAACTGTCTCAAAAAGCACGTTCAAATGATCCTGGCTCACTAAAGGACGTCAATTTCCCTACAGAAAAACTGTTTTTTCTTTGCATTATTTAGCGCTTTATGCATTTTATGTCATCTGCAAATTTTACCATTAATGCTGTTAAATATTCCTTCATGACTCATAAATTTATGTAGTAGCAGAGGACAGCATTTTCTAAAATGTGGGGCTCAATCCCCCAAGGCAGCGGTGTCAAGGGTTTCTTTAGAGCTCATTCCACTTCATGTCAGAGAGGCACTCAGCTCTCAGGATGCCAAACCAGGCCAAGGGAACGGGTGCTAGCGCGGTCGCATATGCCCGTTTCAGCAAACAGCCTGCGCCAGCTCCCAGCAGGGATCTGAGCAACTGGAGCTGCACCAGCCAGCTGGGCACTGCAGAGGCGTGGGGTGGGGCGGCGGAGTCCTGGCACCAGGCACCAGAAACACGTCGGGAAAAACTCGCTTATGAAAAAGAACAGTACTCTACGACTCACTCGAGGGGTAATGATTAGCTGTTTATGGTTACTTTTGGAGATGTGTCATTTAGCCGGTTTTTAATTAATTATTATGTGTTACACTGATTTTGTATAACGCTAATCACTTAATTAGGTTGATGTACTGCTGTATGTCTGTTGCTTTACAGAAGCATATGTCGATGCAGTCACCTTTATCAATCATATTCAGCAATCTCACCCAGAAAGCTACCCAATTTGACACGCTCATTGGCACTAATTACGCAATCATTTTCTGCATTGGTTACATCACGTATCAGGCCTTCAGTTATTTTACCTGCTATTGATTCCAGCATAGCTAGAATTATATAATCGAGGTCATATTTTTTATGTTGTCCAAATGTAACCCTGGATTTATCCAGGTTTTTAATACTTCCTTAATATTCTTTAATTTCTTGAATAGCAACATTAATTGTTCAGGCAGACCAGTAATAAATTCTTTTTAGAGTTAAACTAGCTGTGTATTAAAAATTATTTGCATATTATTTTAGGCAAAAGCATATGACATTCATGACTGGGATGGGACTGCATTATGCAGAAATATTCATTGAATACTTCTGTCTGTTCTGCATTGTTATTGACAATTTCAACTGTTTGCTTCTAATAACAGATCTATGATTTTGCTAGGATTAATTTTGTTCACAATATAATTTTTAATTCCTCCTTGTCCTTAGTATTTCTGGCTGTAAAATTTCTCACTGATGATTTCTCATATGTCTGTTGTTGCTATTTCACTTGTCCAGACTTACAATAACAAGTAAATAAAAAGTTTTTGCTATATTATCTGTCCTGTATTTCTCTTCAGTGATGCTATTTTTAACAAAAGGCAATAGCCTCTCTAAATGCACAACTGCATTTTTGAATCTGGTAAAATCATTCAAAGTTAAAGATTCTTTTTTATCTTTTTTATTCGCTTATAACTGACTTCTTCAAGAACTTCATCCTTTTAAAAACAGACTATAGACCAAGACTTAACTCTCTTTGCGTACGGCAGATATAATTACATGCTGGTTATTGGATAAAACATTCTTAAAGTTATTTCTACTTGTGTGTCCACTGGAAAGAGGTCCCATTATAAAGTGAACACGTTTTGTATTGGAAAATTATGGTATTTCACTTTTTGATACTCCATGGGTATTTTAACGATGTCACCAAAAGACCTCCAGCATGGTTTGTCAGACTTAGGTGTCTTAATTTTTTTTCTTTCAGATATTGTTGAGATGTTTCAGATACTATTATTTCAGATATTATTAAGGGCATGTTTAAAGAGCTGTTTGTCTGATTTGATTTGCTTGCCTGTATTGCTTAACAAATTGAACTTAAAACCCTGTCATTTGGGATTATCAATTAGGAACACACTGTCCAGGTGGCAGGCCAAATCCTACCTTCTGAAACAACTCCATCCATCCCAAAATATTCTCCATCGTCATGTAGTATAGCAAGATATATGTCTGAATAAACTGTTACCATAATTTTTCTCCTTTCCAGGTTGCGAAGAAGCTGAATTAGAATAATTCTGAAGTGCAGGATCTGAATTTTTGCTGGTCCTTCGTTCAAACTAACTAAATTGATATTCTTTGCTGACTGCTAACCTCTGACAGAAGCATTTTAAATAATTTAGAATATGTATGTTCACAATAACGTCAGCCCAGTCTCAGTAGTATTCACATACTCTAAGCTGAGGATTTGAGGACTGTCTTTTTCATTTTGGGAGAAAGCTGGAATGTTTTACAAATATAAATGCACAAATTGTACACAGTTCTTCGAACGACCTAAGAACAGCATATGTGGTAGTTTCGTTTACCACTGTTTTAAAAATAAGTTAGAGGGGCTAGTGTTGGGACAATTTTTACAAACATCATTATTTTTAAAAAGGGCCTGCTTGCCAAAAGAATTTAGAGGGTGAAATTCTGCACCAACTATTGGCACTTTTGAAGTAAATCCCCAAATAATTTTTTTTGCCATGTGGGTCTTGTCAGTCAGAAGAGGGTTGGAACATCACAGTAGCTGAGGCAGGATTTTGTGAGGAGAGGGAGGGCTAGACCTTAGCTCATTCTGAGGAAAGTAATCAGCCAGTGTGTCCCAAATCACTAAAGGATGTTTGAGGGCAGGAAACAGGAAACAACGGGGGAAATCTCAGGTCATTCAAAGAGGAGAAATGAAGTGGGAAGACATTAGTGACCTGGAAGGTGTCTCAAATTCTCGCTGTATAGGAGTAGTTTTTTGACCTTCTAGATGCCATTTTTTGTGATGCACTGGCCATATGAGGTTGTCAAACAGTGTCTGCTGGGTTCCACACCTCCTGTTACAACCAGAATCAGATCCTTTGGGCAGCATATGTCTTTTCTGAGTGAGGATTTGGATGCCATCCTCTCCCACAGTTCATTCGCAGGTTAGGGGTGTAAGGCACTGGCCGTTGCTTTAACTAAACTACCACTTCTCTCCTCATGCAGGTTGTGTACTATGGAGGGATCCTGGTCTACTGCTTATGTGGTCTGAAAAGGCTCCTTTACTGATGGTCCTTCCACTTGACCACCCTATGGCTAAGCACAACAGCAGGTAGAATTGATTTAATGACATTTTGTTGCGGTTTAACCCAGCAGGCACCCAAACGCCACACAGCCGTTCACTCACTCCCCTCCCCTCAGTGGGATGGGGGAGAGAATCAGGAAAAAAAAAAAGTAAAAATCGTGGGTTGAGATAAAAACAGTTTAATAGGACAGAAAAGGTAGGAAAAATAATAATAATGATGATAAAAGAGTATACAAAATAAGTGATGCACAATGCAATTGCTCACCACGTGCTGACCGATGCCCAGCCTGTCCCCAAGCAGTGGTCACAGCCCCCCGGCCAACTCCCCCCCCCCCATTTATAAAGAACAA
>NW_008794446.1:3408296-3415830 GCF_000699145.1 Aptenodytes forsteri | reverse complement strand
CTTGCTTTTCAAAGCCCAGGATAGTGTTCCGGGCAGTGGCATGGGGCACGGGATATGTTTCCAGCCATCCGGTGGTTGCCTCCACCATTGTAAGCACGTGGCGCTTGCCTTGGCGGGTTTGTGGGAGTGTGATATAATCGATCTGCCAGGCCTCACCATACTTCTATTTCAGCCATCGTCCTCCATACCAGAGAGGCTTTAACCACTTGGCTTGCTTGATCACAGCGCATGTTTCACGTTCATGGATAACCTGCGCAATAGTGTCCATGGTCAAGTCCACCCCTCGATCACGAGCCCATCTATATCTTGCATCTCTTCCTTGATGGCCTGAGGTTTCATGGGCCCACCGAGCTATAAATAATTCCCCCTTATGTTGCCAGTCCAGATCCACCTGACCACTTCAATCTTAGCAGCCTGATCCACCTGCTGGTTGTTTTGATGTTCTTCAGTGGCCCGACTCTTGGGTACATGAACATCTATGTGACATACGTGTTTTCTGTAATTTTAAAACTCCATGGATAAGTCCTTTGATAAGAAATAGGGCCATTGTTATCTATACAGTAACTATGTTTTTGTGGGGAAACTAATGAGACCTAGAAAAGAATAGGGTAGCTGGCAGTTTTGCATCACTGGATAACTCTTTTTCTGCTTATCCATGTGGCTACATTTTTAAAGTTTAGGTGCAGCAACATGACATATATTCACATATAGTCTTAAACATGAATTTTGACAAAAAGAGGCTGTTACTGTTAATAGCCAGAAAGAACTCAAACACAAATCTTAAGATTACATTTAAACCATTGTTTATAGGAAAGAAAGTACTATTAAGCAAGTTAATCCACATGCTCTTAGATGGTAACAAAGCGAAACCTAATTTGCCATGAAAGTGGAATTCAGATTCTCCTGTATTGAAGAACTAATTAATTTTGCTTTAGTATGGTTTACTAAAGTTTAGTGTAACAAATCCCTTGAAAATTTATGAAGGGCTATTTTACATAAATAGAATTACACCTCTTTATAGCTTTAAAATAAAGAACCTTAAATCATGCATGGTTTAAGTTTGTGAAGCTTCAGTAAAGTGAGTCCATGTGGAAAACCAGCATTTTTTAAGCTTATCAATTAATTGATGATATTGCAGTAGATAGTGACATTAAAATTTCTCTTTTCTTTCTTCCCTTTTGGATGGTGTAGGCCTAGTGGAAACTGCCTCCAAACAATTATTCTTGTTTTGTCTCCTCACTTTAATTTTGTAACAGTTTAGAATTATCTGAACAACAGAAAACCCACTTGTCAGTTTAAAAAATGGCTAGGGTTTTTGATGCTTTGGAATGCCATTGTGGAAGGAATCAGACATTAAGTAGACATGTGGAGCTACCATGAACCCAGAAGCTCTCATGGAAGCTAGTTTCAACCATTTTTCAATCTTGTTAATTACACAGTTATCAGAGAAGAGAAAGATCTGTTATGTTATTTCATATGTCAGGTTTCTTTTCAAGTATTTCTAATTCCTTTATTAGATTTCCTTTGTCAGATCTCTCACAGTGGTGTCAGTATTTCCATGGTAAATCAAGGTTCCCCTGTAAAGCTAGGTGACAAACACTCATTTCTCACTCCATAACACTGCTGTCTAGTGTGGTGATAACATCTCACTTTTCTAAGTGGTAAGTTATTTGGGGGGTTGAAGAGTGACCAAGGTCATGGTTGCAGGGAAAGCTTCAGCTACGGGGTTTTTTTGTCACTCCAAGTCTGCCTTCATTTATCCTCTGTGGAATCTCGCAGTTCTGCTGTCCCTCAGTCAGCCTCGGAGCTGAAGTACTCTATTTATCAACCATGACTTACTTACCCAAAACGTTGGATGAGTTTGAGTACCTTTTGGACTCTGTATCCAGTAGACCTGTCAAGTGTCACATGGTGAAACAGATCCTGCCTCTCCTTTTTAGCTCTGTCTGTATCTCATGCATTCATGCAGTGTAGCACTTTGCTTTCCTGCTCTATCATGTTCCTCAGATGATATCCTAGCTCTGCAGTTCCCTCCCTCCCTCCTCTCAATCACATGCTATAAGGTGCCAGACACATCCCACACCATACACCAATCTGTAGTGCTCTCTCATACACAGAAGATAATTAAGGAATGTATAAAGATATGAATCCCTGCTAAAAACAAAGTATGGTTTACTTTGCAGAAGAAATAAAGCTTTTAGAGAGAATTATTTTAAAACAATCTAAAGATGCATTTATGTTACTTTAAGACCTACAGTTTTGTGATGGTTGTCTATGAAGCCTCAGTTTTATCCAGATATCCCAAAAGTGCTGACTATGTCTCAGTTTTGTTCTTGCAAACTTGCTCTTGCCTCTGTCTTACAGGGTCCTTTTTTACCCTGCTATCATTCCTTCAGCCTGTGCTCTCAAGCTTTGGCCCTTCTGGTCTTGCCTGCTCATCAAGAGTCTTCAGGGCCTATGGCTCTGGTCATTGACCCTTAACAGCTTATATGTTTGTTAGAGTAGCTATATTGAGAAAATTTCTTGTTTTCTGCCTGTTTCCTCTGGCAGAGTGCTGCCAGATCAGTCCTAATATAGCAAGCATCCCATTAACCAAGCAATACACATAATCTCTCTCAGAACAGCACTACATTTAACATGGTCATTTAAAAATGCTGCTAGGGATTCATCTCAGACCTGTTACTATTCTGCTGCCTACAAAATAAAAGACTAGCACACTATCTTAATTATGCCAAATAATTATGAGTTACAATCAGAGACTCTTAAGATACATTTACTCCAGAAACTGAGGAGAACATGTGAAAAGGGGAGGGAATTAAAATGAAGTTGCTAATAAAGCTGAGATTTTCCTTACTATGCACGTTACCATGTCAACCTGAGTTACGCAGCATCACATTTGAGATCTATTCAAGACCCCTTCAAAAGCTTAGCAACTAACCAGGATGTTATAGATGGATTTTCAGCTGATTTTGGCATCTTTTGCATGATAAATGCTATTTAACCACATTCTTTTTCTGGTTTAATATCAAATACAACTGAGCAAATGTTTAATTATACCCATGCAGATGGTTTATTATGTAAGAGATAATTACTTGTCCCACTTTGAAAGTACCGAACCATGCAGAAAACATGAGGCTCAATCATTTTAAGATGGCAAGTAACTTAATATAAATTATTATTTCTTGCACATAGAGAAAAACATGCAACCTCAGTATCCTGTGTATGTATTAGTTTCAGATGGTTTGACTATGATTCTTTTAAGTTAGTATATGATTATTGCCTCTGTTCTAGCTTTCTTCTTAAAGTTAGCATAGCTTTCCACTGCTGTCTGGCAGCGGTCTAAAGCCTTTTATTGAAAACTGAAGCAATGTAAAATTTGTCAGCTGCTCTTTCAGAAAAAACACTTTTCTTTATTCTTAAGTACTTAAATATATATAATGGCCTTTAGCATTATTAGTTTGCTATTTAAAATACCTTACATATGTTATGAGGAGTATTAGTTCCAGTTTCAGCATCTTAGATTTGAGAATTATATAAGCTGGTACACAACAGAAGTTAGTAGATAGCAGCTGTTGAGGAATTACAACATTTTTACCTGTTCCCCATGTTAGTTGAGCTGTTTAAATGTTTCGAGGAACAAAAGGTGCAAAAAAATATGCCTTAAAAGTAAAATAAAAGTATCAGCCAGGAATTATTTAAATTCGCATTCTTAGTAAAGAACCAAGATTTAAATTTCTTTTTTTAGTAAAACACTGTATCAAACCTGCAAAAGGGAATAAATCTAGAAAAATTGATAAATCCATTGCATAATACCATGATAATCACTTAGCTAGGTGAAAGTCACCAATAATGTAAAAGTGATTAAACACAATTTATCGTCAGATGCAGAAAGTTCCCTCACACTTAAGAGAGATGCTTGAAAAAATTGTTCCCAGAGCAGCAGAACGAATGGAGTTCAGTTGGTAGCACACCTTGCCTATATTGATAATTTGATGTCCAATGGTGAATGAGCTTCTAAACCTTTTCCTCAGCACGGACACAAATACCCTTTCTCTCTATCCAGCTGTCTAATTTCATAACATTTTAAGGAATTCAGTGTACTTGAGCTCCCTCCTCCTGTCCAATTTGATTACAGTTCCCAGTGGTTGCAAATGATCAGGAGGCAGCTGATGGATATGGCTTGCTCACCAAGGGCAGCAGGCTGGCAGCGATCCTCCAAAGAGTCTGAAGAGCCTCTGGGGGAGGATGGATGGTCCCCACCTTAGCACTGCCAAAAACATGTTGAAATTTCAGACAATGAAATGTAGGTGCTCAGGTTGCCAGTAGTTGCTCCATACTTTAAAGGAGCTAATTTTGAACTGAGCCTCACTGAATTTTCTGAGTTTCGTATCCTTAGAAAACAAAGCTAAACCAGTGCAGAAAATGTTTGTCTTGGCAAATGCAGAGTCTGTCAGGCACGTCCATTTATGCAATGCCTGCATGTTCCTTGGGCAGCTCAGCATATTCCCCAAACATCTGTAATCTTCACAGGAAAATTGTCTTACGCTACTTCATATTCCAGAACAAAAGCAGGACTACAGAATAATCAACACTCTCCTCTGGATTGCTGAAGTTATGTTACATTTACAGGCAGATAGCATGTAGGAGCATAACCCTACTGCCTACTAGTTACTCAAAGATGTAAGTCCTAGACTGTGGTTTCCAGGGATCCCATGTTTTATGAGGGATCCCTGGTGATGCTGGATACAGAAATAGTCCAGCAAACAGTGGGTATCTCAACCCAGGAGATACCCACAAGTTTTGTTGTTTTCTGTTTTCTCCCCTTTCCATTGGCAAAAGGAAATAGGGAGCCAGAGGGAAATGGAAGGAAAGGGCAAAGGTGGATTAGAAAGAAAGAAAAAATCAGAATACTAATTACTTTTCAGTTGTGTGAATAGTTTTGAAAAATCTACCTATACCAAAATACATGCTTTTGGCAGGCTTACGAGATAAAATTATACTGTTAGAAGTTGATAGTTGTATTTTGCAAGGGAGCTGAAGTGTCCCTAAACAAACCAAGGCTGAACTCAATAGTAAGAAAGATGAATACTTGAGCATCTGGGATAAAAAATGCTTTTTCCTCCTTTACCTTTAAACAGAGATTGCTTCATTGTTGCTGGACATACATAGTGATCCTTCAGCTTCTCCTCTGCCACATACTGTACAGTGCAAAGCTGGAAGAATTGCCCTAGATTCAGCATCTTTTCTGTGGTTCTGTCTGTGTAAGAAGCCATGAAAACTGCAGGAAACACGTTGTAATAGCAATTTTCCTGAACTCCCTGCAGAGTTTGTGGTGTTCATACTTTTTCATTCTCAAACTAGAGAGGAGACACAAAGCTTCTGGGTGAGAAAGGATAAAACAAGCACAAAGCTGAGTGAAGAAAAAGAGGAAACAAGATAAAGATAGACCTTTAAAACATCTGCTGCATGTTATAGTATTGAGACTGTCTAATGATAATATGCATGTAAAAAGTCACGGGTCTTATCAGTGGAAATATATGCTCTCATATATATATGCTATCATATGGTCTCACAGCTATGTGCAAGATAAAATGAAAATCATGATTATAGGTTTTAAAGAGCACTAATTACTGCCCATGTTTGGTCAGTCCCACTTATATTTCACAGTGTGCCAATTTAAAACAATAAGGTGCAGTATGTCTTCCAAACTGTAAGTAGAGCAAGTTTATGTGGTGATACTCTAAAAAAATAATGTATCTAATTTTTTATGTTAAGACAATATAGCTTAAATTACTTGCTACTCTTCCTTAGGTACGTAAGGAGTCCCAGCACATTTTCCCACGAGTAGAACCCAGCAGAACAAAAGCAGAACAGATATATTTCCGAGTTTAAGAAAAGTTAGATAAATGTATGCGCTGAGAATTGAGGGACTGCATATCTATATAGCAAAGTGGGGTGATTGCCACGTGGGAGCTGAGAGGAAGAAACAGGCTGCTGTGTTGAAAACTGAGGGGGAGAATGGTTATATAAAGACGAAAGACAAGGTAGTACCTACAAGCCAGATATGAGAAGATATACTTTGGGGAGAATCAGTGTTAATGGGAGACAAACAGGAAAAGAAAAGGATGTATACGTACACCCATGTACACACATCAGACACACTGCAAAATAAGACAAGGGAGGTTAACTGTTTAGTGTTCGTACAGATCCTCTTATGTTGTATAACCTAACCTCTCCATCCTCTTTTTCTTGTGAGTATTATCTTTTTTTTTTCTTGGATACAAGGATGAGCTAACCTGTAGGAAATCAAATTGCCTTGTTTTTAAAAAATTAGAAATACCTGGCAGCATCCTTAAAGGGAATTTAGTCTATCCCAAGCAATCATAAATCTACCTCTCAGAGAGTCAGAGTTAAACCTATAATGTATATAACATACCTGCTCTTTGAGAGGTACAGCCCGTTGGTTTTTCAGGCTTTCATTTGAAAATGTTCGCCACGGTGTGATTTGTGCAATACTTGCAAGCATATGCTTCGTATCTTCGTGTTGTTAAAGACTGCAATTATTGTATGATCCAGTATAGTGCAGTGGAGAGAAGGTACCGTGGTAGCCCTTTACATGTGACTGTAACATAAATGGCATACAGACAATCCTTAAAAGCTGAGCGGGAATGTAATGGGCCACCGGGTATAAGAGATCCCTTTTCTTCTCAGTCCCAGTTTAGATTGTAATCAGGGAGTTCTTAATCTTGCGATTATTAGGTAATGTGTAGAGTATTAAGGCATTTACAAAATTAACAGTTCTACTATACTAACAATTGGAAACTGGCATTAGTTGTTAATCAGACCAGTAACCTGTGGAAATTAGTAGTTTGTGATAACGGGAAAAAGGGGTATGTCTGCACATTTGTCTCTGCCTCTCCCTAGTAAGTGGTTGGGGAACCCCGTGAAGACAAAATGCCCAGGCTTTAGCAGAGGGAACATAGTTGTGTCTTGCCATGACCATCAGAAGGCAAACCCTTTACCCTTCTGGTGACACAGTTCTGAGTTAAAGGACTCAATACAGAATCATGATACCAGGTCTGTCTCAAGTAATGAGGGACAGCACCTACTCAGCTTCATTTTTTACCTGGATACTCATAAAGCTTTAATCTTACTCATAAAGTTTCATCTTTAGCTAGTGATGGAAAGACTGCTTAGGTGGGGAATCTATCATGAAAAGGTTTGTTTTCTAAAAGTAATCAAAAAAGCAGTTTCTAAATCGCTGAGACACATAGAGAACAAATACTAGAGGGGTGAGATGAAGAAGACATCCAAAAGGAGAGCTGAATGTGGGTGACCTAGACTGACTAATACAGGACAGTGTCCTGGTTTCGGCAGGGATAGAGTTAATTTCTTTTCTAGTAGCTGGTACAGTGTTTTGGATTTAGGATGAGAACAAAGTTGATAACGCACCGATGTTTTAGTTGTTGCTAGGTAATGCTTACACTAGCCAAGGACTTTTCAGCTTCCCATGTTCTACCGACTGAGAAGGCTG